>NW_028277035.1:85802500-86102500 GCF_059951505.1 Python bivittatus
TAGCATAAGATTAATATGTGATACCTTTCATACATGTTTATGTTTTTGACTGAAGTTCCCTTTTTGCTATTTTGGAGAGTTTAAAAATATAGAAAGATAGTAAGTAAATAAAACCCTATATGTACTAGATTTCTTTAAAAAAAAAAAAGACATTGCTTCCTACTGAAAACAGCAGCTGGTTGTAGCACCAGTTAGAATATATAGATCCCTTATGAAGCAAACGTGCCAGTCTTTATTAGAGAGGTTAATATGTGTATGTACTCATGTAAATATCTGTATATGTATTTAATGAAACCTGGCAGACATGCACTTTTCATTCCTCCCACTCTCTGCTGTAAAAGGATACTTATGTTCTAATTTGTGCCAGAGACTCACACAAGCCAAATATAATATTCAGAAAAGAACTGCTCTTGGGTAGTTAAAGGGTTCCCAGCAATGCATTGTTCTGGGTTCCCTCTCCCACAATCTGTAGAAAGGAAAAGGTTGGAAGTAGCACTAGCAAACCATGGGAAATGATGAGTTAGACAATATGGTCTGGGCCCTCCATAAAATTCTAGAAATGAGACCAGGAGATTGCATGATTAAAAGCTACGTCTGAAAGCACTCTGTGTCCTTGGGTGCAAATGCTTTGATCTTATATTCCGATAAGTAAAGGCACCAGGTCTAGTCTGAAGGAAGCGGTCTCCATTTTCACAAAATAATTTTTCTTTTGTTGCTCCAGGGATTCAGGAAGCAATATTATGAGGTCTAGGAATGGAATCAAAAGCCCACAGAATGCATCTCAACTAACTACTGTACCAACAAGATGCTCTTTGCAGAAAAGGCAAGAGACACTGTTAAATACGTTGTCATAAACCGTATGCTGCAGGTTCCATATTCTGTTCCAATAGTATTTTGCAGAAAGTAATTTGGTACATCAAAAAGGATTGTTTTGTTCAATACTGTATCAGAAGAGATGTTCTTCTAACATTGCTTGGCCTTCAGCTGGCTTGAGAAAGCATCTCTTCCCGGACAGGAACAACTGTTATGGAGACTTCTTAATGATGTAGGTGGAACGTGCAGTTGCTTCTTTGTTTGGCCTTTCAGCACATGGGAACTGGGTGTGTTGATCTGCATTCAGAAAAGGTGTGTTTCTCTGAAGAAAGCCCAGCTTCTGCAGTGCTTCATCCCGAGCAGACCTTTGAGCGTTGGACAAAAGTCCTGCAGGCTTTATTACTCTTACAGCATCCTTCGCTGGTTCCTTGACAGGAGCAGAACTGCCAAGTTGGAGCAGGAAACGCGAGCGGAGTTCTTGAACATTGACTCCTGACTTCAGTATTGTGTCAAACTTCTTCAAGCGGGTGGGGTGAGAGTTGGCTGATCTAGGAGTATGTCTGGCTTGACAATAAAGGTCAGACCTTCTCCTCAAAGCGATTTCATCAGATTCCTCCGAAAGGGACTTGATCATTTTACTTTTAGAAACTGCTGGGCAAGGACCAGGTTTCAGCGGAGCAGTCTCCCCAAATTTACTTTGTTGTTGCGTGCTGCAGATGACACTATGTTGGCATTGGTCCTGAGAACCTGCATATACAATTGACATAGGCTCAGATTGTTAAAAATACGAAAAAGAGATTATAGGAAACACAGAGACAGGGTTGTTCATAAATTATTCTCTCTATCTAGGCATGGAAGATCATTCGTAAGTTACATGACAACTGCAGTGGTGGTAGCTCTTCCAACATATGGAGGCAGAAAGCAGAGAGGTGATGACCAAGTTTCAAGTACTGACTGGAAATAGATGGTTACTGGTTTTAAATATACATAGAGAGGAGCACACATGCACACACATTGCAAGTGAAAAGTGGCAACTACAGTCTAAATGCTGGGAGAATCTGCGACAGATGACAAGAATAACACTGACATGGAAGAGCAGTGTAGTACCTCTGTCCTTTTGTTGGACAAAAGGCAGGAAAGTAGGTATTAGTTGTGCTGATTGAAATAAAGATGGCCAAATCATATTTGGGGGAACACTAAGTTTGCCATTCAGAGGCTTGCTCCACCAGCCAAATGGTTAAATTATGGTGCCCAGGGATCCACGTAAACAAATTACTATATAATTTTACCTAGAGATTCTTCCATTTTCTCATGACTCCACTCATCATCTTCTAGGATTTCCTTATCCAAGGTGTTGATTGTCTGAAGCAAGTACTCCAGGCATTCTTTCTCTTCTGGATTCAGTCCAGAAAGGAAATCTTCATCCTCTTTTGAGAAACCTTCAGGATTAAGTCCTGGAATCAACTAATGGCAAAATAAGAAGCGTTAGTACAAGAAATTTTCTCAAAGCTCAATTCATGTACCTGGCTGGTTGCAAGATGATGAGTCTAGGAAATATGGTAGTTGGAATTACTAATATTGGAACAGAATTTAAATATTAGGACAGTAATCCCCATCATGGTCCACTTTAGTAATATTTGTTATGGTTACTATATATGTCATAATCCCGACTTCCAACAAGTACTGTAAAATCAGCGGGGAAGCTGGCAGGAAGTTGCAAGTCCTGCTCATGACAAGCCCTTCCTTAGGCAGCTTGCAACCAGGCTGGCGGGGAGGGGAGGGTCATGGACAGCAGCCGCGGGGGTGGGTGCTGTGGTGCAGCAGGAGTGCAGGCAGGCAGGCAGAGGGGTGCTGTGGCCTGGCACAAATGCAGGCAGTTGGGGATGGGAGCTGCAGCCCAGTGTGAGTGTGGTCAGGCAGGTGAGGGAATGCTGTGGAGTGCAGGCAGGCACACAGGTGGGTGCTGCGGCATGGCATCAGTGCGGGCAGGGAGGTGGGTGCTGTAGCTTGGCATGAGCACAGCTGGGTGGGCAGGTGCTATGGAGTGCAGGCAGGGGGATGCCGCAGGTGGGTATGTGCTACAGAGTACGAGATCCCAGGGATCTCGTACTCTGTAGTGGGGTTCTTTAGGAGGAAAAGCAGTGGGAGAGGGAGTGACTTATGGGAGTGACTTGTGACCTCCCCTGCCGGGTTCCCCATTGACTTTGCTTGTTGGAAGCCAGCAGAGAAGATCACAAATGGTGATTGCGTGACTGTGGGACACTGCAACTGTTGTAAGTACAAACCGGTTGCCAAGTGCCCGAATTGCAATCGTGTAACTGAGGGGGTGCTGCAATGGCTGGAACTCTGAGGACCAGTTGTAAGTACTAATCATTCAGTGCCATCATAACTTTGAATGGTTGCTGCACGGGTGGTTGTAACCCAAGGACTACCTGAAAGGGGAGAGTATACAGCCTTGTCTCACTCTTTTGCCAACCTGGAGCCAGTCTGTTTCACCATATTCCACCCACACTGTGGCTTCCTGACCTGTATATAGGTTTCATATGAGGACAATGACATGTTCTTGGTTTCCTGTTTTTCTAAAGACATTCCACAGCTTGACATGATGAACACAATTGAAGATCTTTCTACAATTAATGAAGCACATACTGACTTTTTTTTTTGGTATTCTTTGGCTTTCTCAATTAACCAGAATGCATCAGCAATAATATCCTGTGTTCCTTGGCCTTTTCTAAAACCAGATTAAACATCTGGTATCTTTCTTTCCATGTATGGCTCTACTCTGTGTTGGATGATCCTAATGTGAAATTAAGGGTACAGGAAGTCCTCGGTTAACAACGTTAACTGAGACCGGAATTTCCATTGTGAAATGACGCTGTTGTAAACCGTGATGTCACATGACTGCATCACTTAGTGATGGCAATCCTAGCATTCCCTGTTGCCATTGTTAAGTGAGGATCGGAGGTCATTAAGCAAGTGCCAAGCAGCCTCCAAACAGGCCAGCAGGCAGGTAAGGTGCAAGGTGCGGTGCGAGATATGGTACAAACATGGTGGGGCTGGAGACGGCTGGTGCTGGGCAAGGGAGGGTGGCCTGCAAGGCACGGCGTGAGCGCAGTGGGGCTGGGGGTGGCTGCTGCCAGGTGGGGGAGGGTGCGTGAGTGGCCCTGAGGCACGGCACAGCTGGGCTGGGGGTGGCTGCAAGCAATTCACTGGAGCAACTTACAACTTTCCCTGCTGGCTTCCCCATTGACTTTGCTTGTGCAAGCCAGCTGCCAAGTGTCCAGATCACAATCACATGACTACAGGGGTACCGGGAGGACCAGTCATAAGTACCACTTGTTCAGCGCTGTTGTAACTTCGAATGGTTGCTGAATCAGTGGTCGTTAAATGAGGACTATTTGTACTGTATGATAGTTGCATATTCTGTTCAGTCTCCTATTTTGATATTGGTATGTGGACTTACTTCTTCCAATTTGCTGGCCACTGTGTTGTTCTCCAGATTTTTTTTTTTTTTTACATTTTTATCCCACCCTTTTTTTTTATACAACTCAAGGTGGCAAACATACCAATACCCCTTCTTCTTCCTATTTTCCCCACAACAACCACTCTATGACATGAGTTGGGCTGAGAGTGACTGGCCCAAAGTCACCCAGCTGGTTTTTCATGCCTAAGGCGGAACTAGAACTCACAGTGTCCTGGTTTCTAGGCCAGCATCTTAACCACTACACCATACTGGCTCTCTGCCAAACTGGCTCTCTATCTAATAAACTTGTTAGGATAGTTTGGTTAGAACCTTTACAGATTGTGTTATTATTGCTTGCCATACTTCTGTAGATACTTCATCAGTTCTTGTAGCTTTCTGATTTGGTAATGACCAGAGCGCTGACTTAATTTCATCTTCTAGTACTAGAACTTCTTATAAGTAGGGCAAATCTTCTAAGTTATCTTGGATGTTGACACCTCTAATGTACAGAATTTCAAAATACTCCTTCTGTCTTTGATATTCTTGGAATCGTTTACTAGATGTATTAGTAGTTGGCTACAAAGCAGAGGTCATATAACAGGATCCTGAGGCATGGGCCAGTCCTGGAGTAGCACAAACTTTGCATGTGGAAGTACTCTCATTTACTGATATCCTGGAGACTGCTGGCCTGCACCTATGTGTAGCTAACTGAATGAACATATTCAGACTGAGCAGAGATGGGGTCCATGCATACAGCCTGACTCCCTACTTTCCCCAGCATGACATGTTCTGAAGAGCTCTTTACATTGGCTTGAATGCAAGCATAGCTCTTCCCACAATCCAGCAGCCTAATAAAGCAAAGTCTTTGATTTTGTGGATCACTGTACTTAATTCAAGAAAATGCAGGTAGAGCTCCTCTTCAGACCTCTGTCTGGATGTGTGAGAGTGGGGAGGAAGAGGGTGGGGCTAGCACATACATTCCATTCTCTACCCAGGTAGAGCCTCCAAGCATTCAGTTGAATGCTTCAGCAGGGCTTGACTTCTACTTCCACACGTTCAGCACTGCAGCCTTGAACACTATCCTGTGCCCTCACCTCAGCCTCTGTCCCTGAGCTGGAAGAAGTCCCTTTGCTGCTGTCCCTTCCTTTTGAGACCTTATCACTGCTCATTTTGAGCTCTGGGCCCTATCAGTGTGGCCTTGGGCATGTACAACATGATGTTAGCCCTCCCAGGTAAACCAGACAGGAAACACCACTAGATGAGCTAATTCTACTTTATTGTAAAGCTGCATTAACAGAATCTTGCAAGTCTGAAAGTACAAATCTCCCGCCCTATTTACCACCTGAGAGGTTAGGGCGGGTCCTTCCTAAGTTCCTTTTTCGGGCCATTACTCTGTTGTGGACTCCTTTCTCTTTTATCTGGTCATTCCTAGGCGGCATCTCTTCCCCCTGTCTTCCAAGGTCACCCTCACATTCCATTACACATAAGTACTGTGCACCAGCACAACACAACTTCCAACTCATTGTGCAAGGATAGCACAGTGAACAGTTGTGTCAGGGCTGTACATGACAAATTGCATGCTCATTAGACTGCACTCCAGAGAACACAAAATAGGAACCCACAAAGCAGTCCCTACTCTGAACAGTGCTATAATAATTATAATTAAAATAATTATATTATAATAATTATAATAATAATAATAGATAGTTGGCTTTTATATAACCAGAAGATAGTATGACTACTTAGTGATTTCTTCCCTCATAGGAGAACTCTGTGGCAAACTTCTTTTGTGTCAACATAGGATTCCCCAAAGCACTGATTAACTGCTTTCTCTTTTATAAATAGCCACCACATTGGTGCATTCTGCACCTACTCCACCCCATGCATATAATTATCTCTGATTACCAATTTTTCTTCGGGGAAAAAAGCCAGTTATCATTGGACTTAGCTTTGAATGTGTATGGCAGCCTTCTGCCTACTTCCTTCTAGATACTTCAGAACTGCAGTTCCCAGAATTCCCTACCCAACTACAGCCTCAACACATTTGGAAGGTGCCAGTTTGATGTAGTGGTTAAGATACCAGGCTAGAAACCGGGAGACTGTGAGTTCTAGTCCTGCCTTGGGCACAAAGCCAGCTGGGTGACCTTGGGCCAGTCCCTCTCCCAACCCTAGGAAAAAGGCAATGGCAAACCACCTCTAAAAATCTTGTCAAGAAAACTGCAGGGACTCGTCCTGGCAGTCACCAGGAATCAACACTGACTAGAAGGCACAAAAGAAAAAGAAAAAGGGTGGCCACTTAGGCTAACCACAGCTAACACAAGGAATTGCTTGCTTGCCTTCAGACACTCACATTTCTACTCACTGATCAAAGGCTTTGCAGCACCTTCAGTCTTCATCTAGAGCTCACAAATCTGCTTTATGCCAAGTTAGACCATTAGTTTGGCAGAAGGTGCTTGGAAATGAATGTGGGGCTTTTTGCAGGTAAGGGAGATGCCGTGCTGCAGAGGTATGATCTCTCCTCAAAGACTATGGGTGGACTATGGACTCTTGCCTTACCCTGCTCTTTGGTACAACATCTCAGCCCACTGAGGGACAGTGGAAATCTGTTGCTGTAGCTCTGTGCCTAATATAAAGTTCCCGTGTCACCTTTGTATGGAGAGTTGCAGGGCAGAACTCCTGGTTCAGCCCTCATGTTTCTAAAGTCTGTCGTGTTTACGGAACTAACACATTTCTAGACCAGCTTTCAGGACAAAGACCAAGCAAAGGCTGCTTAAGTTCCCCAAGGTCGGAGTGACTTAGTTATTAGGCTTGAGATTGTAGCATTTTGAAATATGCACCTTCTAAGGCCTCTGTAGTGGGGGGTGGTCAAAAAAGTCAAGATGGTAGCTGTGACCATGTCATTGAAGCCCTGCCACTTCTTTTACATGGACTCCCTCCCATGGATGCCCTCACACTATTCCCCTGAAAAGCACTATCCAATAATAATAATTAGTCCTCATGAAAAGGTATTTTGAAAAGGAGAAGGGAAGTATGGATTTTGCTTGTACCTGCGATGTTTCTTCTTTCGGCATTTGCTCCATTGTGTGGTAGTTATTTCTTGCCTTCTCAGTAGTCTCCATTTCCAGTCCTCACAAAAACAGCTTCATTAAATCTACAGGTTACATGACAAAAGCCGTAACATTAGGGTTGAAATGCACAAAAACAGGACTCTATTTGAACAAAAGTCCAGCAACCCCCTTCCATATTCTTGACAGGAGAACTACATGGACATGGCTAGGAAGTCTCCAAGAGTCACAGGGAGGAACTCACCTTTATGGAAATAAAAGAATGGTGCGCTTAAGGACTCGGAGGTAGGTGAGCATCTGCCCTCAATGATTCAACAGCCTGGGCTATCTGTTCCCAAACAGCAGGCAGGCTAGCAAAGATATAAATAACCCAACACCTCTGAAGGTACCAGGCTTGGGTGGTCAGAGAAGAGGAACAAGATCAAATCCCAGTTCAGTTCTTTCACAGAGAGAAAACTCTTGATTCTATGAATAAAAGAGATGATGGGCATTGTGCAAAGCTATCTAGTGGGGGCTGGGAGAGGCACTGAAGAGAGCAGACATAAACCATCAAGGAGTAGTGGTGAATCCGTTGGCAGCTTATCGCATAAGTGACAACTTGGCCCGGGTGAAGAGAAGTCTGGGAGAAAGCATTTCAGAGTATCACTCTGCCTTAACTCACTATAACTGAGGCTGAGAAATGCCCCTTACAGTTCCAAGATTCTCGATTTACTCCCGATTAGCATGAAAGGATCTTCCTGAAATCTTGGGCAGTTCTTCATTAATTTTGCCCATGGGCTTCCCTTATTGCAGACGACTCCATTCGCTTCACAGAATAAATGAGTTGGGACTGAATGTTCAACTGTTGTTTTGGAGGCTGCCCCCACCCTCATCTTCTTGAAAAGGAGGGAGTTGATGGTTTATTCTCTCCAGGGATGGAGAACAAATGTGAGCAAGGACTAACTCCCTCTCCCTGCCTTTAAAAAGAACTAAACTGGGCTGGCTGGCATTTTTATGCCTTTCCCTGATGTTCTGTGTGGTATGTTTTCCATTTTCCACCCAGAATCAATGGACATTGGATAAAGGAATCCATTCAACTGCAAACAGCAGCATAGAACTTCCTCCGCCTCTCACTGCCAAATTGGTGGATACGGTAGCTCTCTCCCTCTGCAGATTTCCCTGTAGCCAGAAAGATCCCCATGTTTAGACAACACACGTATCTTATATAGGTAGTCCCCAGTTTAAGAATGAGTTCCGTTCCCAAGGTCTGTCCCTAAGTCAAATTTGTATGTAAGCCAGAACAGTGTTATTGTATAATACTGTATAAGTAGTATTGTGTAATTAACTCGAAGCATTGTGTATTTAACTCAAATTTTGCTACAAAAGGCTCTGTTCTTAACTATGGGCCATCCTTAAACTGGGCATTCTTAACCCAGGGACTATCTGTAGTAACTTTCACGTTAGTTTTCTCTCACGTGTGACAGAAAGTGGGGAATATCTTTCTAAGGATGATGCTTGCTTTATGAATTCTTGCATGGAAAGAAATAAAATCTGCTGCCCTGTTGGTCAGGAACATCTTCTGCAGCATTAAATGTTTGGAAAATGTTATTAACAGAACCATTTTCCTGATAACACCACTGCCTAACTCAAAATTCAGTATACGTTACTGATCGGCTTCGTTGCTACTCTCAAAAGCTAACCCAGTAAAAAGGCTTTAAAATATTTCAAAACTTGACTTAAGACCGCTGTTTATAAATAGCATTGGCCAGGTTTCCTTTTGCCCTGGTCTGGTCTGGTCTGTATGCATGCATGCATTTATCAAATCTGTCACCACCCATCTTGTTGAAACGACTCTGGGCAGTTTACAACAAAGCTAAGATTCATTAAAATACAATATAAAACAGTCCTAATAATACACAGCTTCCAAGAAAGATGGAGAGTTGGCGAATATGCACCCCAGAAGGAGTGACTTAGAAGGAATCACCAAAGAACCGCGTTTGGACGGCAGAAGCATCACCTCACCCACGTGCCCTTCGAGGTTCCACCTATACAGGCCCTCTGGCTTGGGCAGAATGTCACAGAAACGCAAATCCCTCACTGGGCTCCTGCATCTGGCCCTAGATTCTCTGTTCTTGAGAACGGAGGCGTGGAGGCAAGGAGTCCTGACCGACGCTTTGCGTGCTCGCCTCCCGTCTTCAGAGGAGATGAGCGATGCGCGGGGCCGAGCAGAGCACTCTTTGTTTGGACTATAACCAATTTGCAAACAGGAATCACTTCCTTGTAGCATCCAGATTGTACCAACAAACGAAAGTCCTCCCCTGCCCTGCAGCTCCGGCTCTTTCAAAAACAAAGGTCTCTTCAAGCCTTCCTACCAGCCTGATAAGTTTCAGTGCCCCAAAAGAGAAGGGAGCTTTCTCTAAACCAGGACCCTCCCTCCAGATAGGTTGGACTACAACTCCCATAATGCCTGCCAGCATTTTTCTGCTGAGTGCGCCCCTGTATAATATGATAAGGAAGTATGAGCAGCTATCATTGGAGCACCCACCGTATCTAGTGAGGGATGAAACCCATTATGACTCAGACCAAGCAACGAGATTGGTCCTTTCGACAATGTGACAGTGGAATAAGGCTACCATGTAGAAGGAGCATGGGCTACTGCTTTTCGGTCATTTAAAGGTAAGATGCTCTCAAGTTGGGTTTGACTCGTACTGACTCCATGAGCACAACCCTGCTGTTTTCTTGGCAACAGTATGATACTGCTTGCCCCTGCCTTCTTCCAGAATCTATTTTGACTCTCTGGTTTAGCCTACAGCTGTGGGATCACCAGGTGGTCTCCCATCCAGGTTCTAGCCAGGCCAGCTTCCATGCTGAGGTAAATTCAGCTGAGTGCTAGCTCCTGCTGGGATAAAATTCACTGCCTCCAATTAGAAAGCCATTTCTAAAGAAGAGATGTAAAAGAGACGATAAACAAAATTATTGTGTAAAGCTACACATTCAGATCATTAAAAAAAAGGCAGCAGGAAGAACACTGTAACCACAACAGCTGCTGATGGAACAGCAAGAATTCATTTCAGGCCTGAGAGAAGAGAAGCTGGCGCCAAAATGGGACGGCTGCCTTCACACGACACAACGAACCCCACTGTAGCCCCGAGAACGAACCACTCCAGCAAGCTTGCCAGAAACCCAAGAGCTTCAGCTAAGTCGCGTTTCTGAAGAAAAACAGAAGCCACGCCAGCAACTTTCAACAACTGCTGCGGTTCAGGTCGAGAACAATCATGCAACATATAAGCCCAGTAAATAAATACCAATAAATAAATACACAGAAACCATGTTCAAGCCCTCTCGCATTTAGTTTTTCTTCCTGCCCTACGGAAAAGACTTTTGGGTCCGATCCTGTGAGTGGCCGGCTCTTCTCCATCCGTCCATCGTTTTTGCAATTGTCCAATCGGCCGTGCGTGAATTAATTCTTCCTCACAATTGTTGTGTGACGCGAACCTGCGTGTTTAGTTTCTGGCTGAGTGTGTGACGTGGACCCAGAACACTGGGATCATTTAACACAGAGATCCTGAACATTTTGGGGCCGTTAATGCTTTGGAAGCACGTTGGGGGCCCTCAAAGAAAATGGCTGCCACACAGATGGGCTTCCCCACGGACCAGAGGCCCTATTCTTGTCATGAAGGATAGGCCAGTCACAAAATACATGGGCAAATTTCCCTGCCACATTTCCTAACACTCCTCTTAGGATATTATCGATCAACTCTCAGCCTACCTTTGTCTTTTTTTTCAGGCTACAGCCCCCCGCCCACCATCTTTATTTTGTAACAATGCTCTTGAGGCTTAGGTTGAATCAGAAGGCATTCTTGGAGATAAAGTTGATAGTAGGGGCTGACACTTGCCCTTGCAGCATACGGTATTTCTTTCCTTTCCATATTTAAGTTTAGGATTTTAAAAATAATACTAACTGGAATGAGGCAGGGGACCATGTGGGTTCCAAGGGAATGTCTATGAGAGCCAGGAGAAGTCAAAAGAAGTCAAGATGGTGGACCTTTGAAGCCCTTCTCGGTGCCTCACAAGGCTGTAAAAAAAGAAGCAGGGCTTTGATCTCACAATTGTGGCTGCCATCTTGACTCTTTTGCCCCCTCCGTAGACACCTGCATACCCTGGCAACCTTAGGATAGGCATTTTATGAAAACAGCTTCTAAGACTGGATGCCAACTGGAACTGAATAAGGAAGGAATTTCACAATCAGTATACCAGGATCAAAAGCACTTTTTTTTACTACATAGAGAATTGCTGGAAATGGGGCACCATCAAGAGTTTTTTCCCATTTAATGAATAATAATGATAATGTATTAAACTTGTATGCTGCTCGACTCTCAACAACTCTAAGCAGCTCACATCAACAGGGAGACACAAGGGAGAAGCCTGTATGTTAGAAATCCAGGTCTTAAACCATATAGAGCTTTTTATAGGTCACCCTAAATTACATCTCGAATTCAGCTCGGTTTGCATCCATTCCTGTTCCTCTGCTCCTTCATTTGCAAATACCCTTGTTAACTGCACAATGCATTTTCAGCTTAAAATTATTGCGGAAATGTAATTGTCCTCCCTTGTGGCATATACAAGTTTGCCATAAATAAATATCTAGCAGAAAAGCCTGTATTAATAACTGCCGCCTCGCCTGGAGAGCAGAATTATTACAGTAGCTGAGCATATGTAAGTGTTGGCTCCCAGGCAGAAGTACCAGATCTAGGATTTGGTAGGCCTACTCCAAAGTAAAGTATTTCTTTTCAAGAAATTAAAAATTCATATCCTAGAAATTAAAATGTTATACCCCAGCCTTTAGAATGGCTTACTACAGAAAAAATAAATAAAGCAAAACCCTTTACAGGAATATGAAAAAGGGATCAGCATAGCCAATAACAGCTTTTAGTTATGGGTAGTTCTAATCCCATACCCAGTTACCTGGGAGTAAGCCCCACTAGACTGCACGAAAACTCTTTTGAAAGAGACACGACTCCTTCAGCATAGTAAAGTAGTGAGAGTCTATTTTAAAAATCTCCTTTAAAGATAGTAACACAGGAACAAGATGAAGCAGTCCTTATTACTAGTCAAAAGCAAAAAGCAGGGAAATAAGCAAAACAAAGCAAAGGAGAACTGCCTGGGGTGAGATAACTTGATTTTTTCTTTTTAAAGGAGAGGCTTCTTGTTGCACCTTTCACAGTCCCACGGAAGAGGGGAGCTCACTTCCTTAAACTCCATCTTTTATACCAGGGGGTCTTCCACTTCGGAGGTCTTAAACATGTGAAATCCGTCTCACTTGGATGAACAGCAGCGGCCACTTCCAAAGTCAGATGTGCCCCTGCAGAAGAGGAAGTTGGCTGACTCACCTTGTGGGAAGCAGCCTAGAGAGTGTTTTCAGGATACAGCTTGTGAAATAGGTTGTACTGTAAAACTGCTATGTATATGATAAATGCCCCGAGGTGTTTTGTTTGCTTTAGTGAATAAAGAAACCTGTTGCCTTGATACTGCTCCCGGGCCTACAGCTCTAGAAAGTATGAATTTGTTCATGACTTCCTGGTTCACTTGACCGCAGCTCTCATGCAAGGTGATCTACCTGGAAGGGAGTCTCACGGAATTAAACGAGGGCTTGTTGATGTGAGGGTGGGGCTGAGAAGTCCATTTGATGTTGGTGTGGTATTTTGGAAGCTGCACTCAAAAAAGGGTAGCTGGCTACAAGAAGAAAAGTAGACAAACTCCAGGTCGATGTTTCTCAACCTTGGGGACTTTAAGATGTGTGGACTTCGACTCCCAGAATCCCCCAGCCAGCCCTGCTGGCTGGGGGGATTCTGGGAGTTGAAGTCCACACATCTTAAAGTCCCCAAGGCTGAGAAACACTGCTCCAGGTTATATGGTGGATTAAAATGATGCTGGACTACACTGAGAATTCCTAGCTAGCTTTCTGATTCAACAGATCCAGAGTATGTCAGGTTGGGGAAAGATGGTCTATTGGTCAACATGCACACTTAATTTGCATGTTAAATATTGATGTGTGTATTATGGACATTATACTGCACCAACTGATTGATTTATCGTAACAAGCTTGCAGTAGTGCAGCTTCTAACTCTGATTTTTGGGGTTTTGAGGATGAGCACTACCACTGGCCTGTATAAATCTGGAGGACTGTTAGATGGCAGAAAAGAGATACAGAAAATGCTAACTTTTTGCTGCCATTTAATAGTTTTATAGCCCAGATGAAATAGACTTTCCTTTAGTTCCTTTGGTGTGCAAAACTATCACTCTGCTACAGCCTCTCCCTGGGTGCTGTTTTAGTCTACTTCGTTTTATTGGTTTGGTTATACTTTTTATGAAGCTTTTATATTGATTTCCTTACTGGACACCTGAAAACTCATATGATGAGCAGGTTTTAAATAAAGACTTACAGAAAACATGAGCCCAGGGAGCCTTCTTTTTCCTTTATGTTTCAGAAGATTGTTTGGTGAAAGCAGGAATGTAGTACTTGCCAGAAATTATCCAAATGGAGCATGTTGCTGAGAAAGCACACTTAATTTGCACGTTAAAGATTGATGTGTGCATTATGTACATTATACTGCACCAACTGACTGATTTATCGTAACAAGCTTGCAGCAGTGCAACTTCTTACTCTGATAGTAAGGAGCAATGGATTCTTTCCACCACTGACAGAGCTTGGAGCTAAGTTACTTTTCTCTGACTGGTGCCTTCAGGACGTGTCATAATTTCATCAGTACCTTGGAATTCTGCAAACTCAGTGCACTATGGTGGGGTGCAAATCTTTGCTCTTTTGGGTATCTCGGGGCTGGTGTAAACAGAATGAGGTAGGAAAATTGTAAAGGTACAGAATAAACCACACCTCATCTTAACACCTTACATTTATTTATTTATTTATTTATAACTTAGATTCTTCTTCCCAAAAGAGAAAGTACGCAAAGATATAACTTCTGCTAGAATTTTATCCATGATATATTCATCTTCAACTTGCAAGGGGCTCTTTGACCCAAAGTGTTCTTGTATAACCCAAAGTTTGTAATAAAGTTGAGGAAATGAGCAATATTGGTGTGAACAGATAGGTGCCACAAAAAACAAGGAAATAAGCTGGGTGCTAGGAATCTCAGTGCAGGGATGGTAATTAGCCAGGACAGGTCAGAGCAAAGAGGGGAAAAGATCAGGGGATGAGATAAAAAGGCTCTCTCCAAACAGCAGGGAGCCTGCAAGGAAATCTTACCTGGGGCCTTCTGATATGTGTGTATGTTGGGGAGGGGGGGAGATCTCACCCATAGAGTAGAGGGGAAGAAGCTGGGTCTTTGCGTAATGTGTCCAAAGTAGGATAATTTGAGCCTGGTCATTTGTGCCTCAAGTGAGAACTCTGGGTTGATTGGTTTGATGATCCATTTGTTTGTTTTCTTGGCTGTCCATGGTATTCTCAGGAGTCTTTTCCAACACCAAAGTTCAAAAGCATGGATACTCTTCCTATCCTGCTCCTTCAGAGTCCAACTTTTGCTTCCATAGCATGTCACAGGGAATACCATGGCTTGCATGATTTTGATCTTTGTAAGTATAGACACGTCACGGCATTTGAATATCTTTTCCAAGGCCTTCATGGCTCCTCTACCAAGTACTAGTCTGGGTCATATTTCTTGACTGCTTGTTCCATTACTGTTGGTGGTCACTCCTAAAAGGTAGAATCTATCCGCCCCTTCAATATCTTCATTGTCAATGCTAAGGCTTGAATTGTTATACCTGCTGTCATTATATTACATTATCTTCTTTATATTTAATTTTAGTCCCATTTTTTTCCTGTGCTCCTTGACTTTTATTACTAGAGCTTGCAAATCCTTTGCACTTTCGGCTATCCGGGCAGCGTCATCAGCAATCGCAAACCTCAGTCCTGCTAAAGGGACGAGAAAACGAAGCCCGGGGCACTTGTCTTTGGCCAACCCACGTGGAAGAGAAAATGACTCGAGCCAACATCCTCCGGCCATCAGGGGGCGCCACGTTCGTCGGCTTCGAAACAGGAAGCCTAACGCCAGGGGACTTTCTAGGCGTTGGTGGAAGAATCACTTTGGTGCATTGAGAAAGCTTGGGAGAGGAAGTGAGATGCCGGGCGTCGGGAATTTGGCAACGTTAAATGCGGGAACAGGGGCTCGCTTTCTCCGGTCAGACGGCGAGCTGGGTCTCAGCTCCTTTTGGGGTAGGAAAGAGAGGGAGCAAGCAAAAGCAGAACCTGAACCCCAAGGATCCTCCCCGCGTAAGTGGAAGGAGCACGCGAGAGGTCGTGCGCACCGAGATCATCTGGTGGTCGCCTTTTCCTCCCCGAATGTGTTTTTTTTTTTTCCGTTGTTGTTCTTTTGGTTTTTGGAGAGGTTGCGTTTGCACCACCCGCCGAGCTTAGTTTTAAATAACTTAAGGGGTGCGTGTGTGCGCATACTGAGCGTCTTGTGCAGACGCAGCTATTAGGCTGGCCCTGCCGCTTTGTGCAGGGGGACCCCGAGCTCATGGGTTTCTCGTGCTGTGCAAATGTGAGAAATTCATAGAAGTTATGACGGCGAGATCCCTTGCTAAGATCGGCCAGTGGGAAGCGGGAGGGAGAACCCGTGTCGTTCGTCGCGTGGGGCTCGCGTGCGGCACCGCTGGCGCTTTGCCTCGTGAGCCTCGCTGGCAGCGTGCGGCGCGATGCTCCTTATGCAAGACATGCGCGCGCTGCCTTCAGAGAGCCTTGTTCCCACGGAAGTGGGACATGTGGTTGTTACCCTAGGGTAATCGTATGCATGTGTGCGTGTGTGTGCGCGCGTGCCTTCGAGTCACTGTCGACTCTTGGTGAGTGCCTGGAGAAGTCCCTTGGCAAGATTTTTGGAAGTGGTTTGCCCTGGCCTCCTCCTCCTTCCTAGGGCAGAGAGAGAGGGGCTGGCCCAAGGTCCACCCGCTGGCTTTGTGCCTCAGGCGGGACTAGAACTCATGTTCTCCTGTACTCAAGCCTGGTGCCTTAACCACTACACCAAAGTGGCTCTCTGCATAGGCTTAGGCTATAGTTTTTTTGCTAAGTAAGGCAAGTTGATGTAAGGTTACATTATACTGGTGCCACTGGATAGGCTAATTACCATTTTACTGACTGCAGAATTTTGTTTATCTTTGGCACATAATTGGGGTGTCCCATCTCACTTTTAGTTATGAATGTGATTCATCCTTATATATTGTGTCAAAGCTGGAAGTTAAAAACCTCACTGGTGTTATCTTTTGAGATCCACCGATTCCAGGATTTATTCTTTAGGTACAGCTAACTTGGTTTTCCTTTGGGAAGATGAGAAGCAGGATGATGTAGGCAGTGATGAGAAATACACATGAGAAGGGACTATGTCATTCATAGGATGTCCTATGAATGCTGAGCTTCCATATTAAATTGTCATGAGTAATAGAGCTGATTCTAATTTCCATGAATTTGGCAATGACTAATTCTTTAGAACACAACCCCGCTCCCACATCCACACCCTGTTAATGCCTTACACTATATTTACAGCGGTGACTTACATAGGGTGAGGATCATAGAATCTGAAGTCTAACACCGCTGGAGCGCATCCATTTGCCAAAGACTGGTCTTTAGTGGAAATTTCTAGCTCTAGTCAGTAAGGTATGTCAGGAACTGGAACTGTACTTCCTGCCTTGGCTAAACTATAGTGCTTTAGCTTAATCTCACGAGAAGGATGATGGAACCAGTAGTAAGCGTGTAGATAAAAGAAAAAGAATAGTAACTGGATGGTAGAGTCTATGATCTTTGTGGAAGATTGCAGGTTCAGTCTCCAGCATGGATAATTGTGGAGGGTATTGGAACTGCTATGGGTTATTGCCATATTTTTGCTTTTGTCTAAGTCAGTGTGGACTTCAACTCCCAGAATTCCCTGGCTGGGGGATTCTGGGAGTTGAGGTCCACACATCTTAAAGTTCCCAAGGTTGAGAAACACTGGTCTAAGTACCAAACGCAGTTTTAATTCATGGACCAAATTTCAGTTGTGTGGAGAAGTTACAGTTTGCCAAAAAACTATGTGGTAACTCTCACTGCTAAGTGAGTTTGGATTTTCAAGACCCAAGTCAAGGAATATAAATTAGGGCTATGCAGGGCTTTGGATTTGAAGGCAGCAGTTTTTTTGGCACATAGGGGTGTGTATAACCTCTTTCAGTAACTCCTTATATTCAGCGAATGTTTTCCCAAATTTGTGCTACTGTTGCTGGAGAAGCCATGCCATTCCAAGAAAAGATGCAGCTGCTTTAAGAAGATACCAACAGATGCTATGTGAGCATCTCCATACCCTTTTCTTTCCTACTGTAAACCACTACACTGTATAAGATAAGGATGCTGTGATAGTGTGTTAATAATTTTCATCCACAGTTGAGCTGGGAGCAACATCTCTTTTCTAATTTATCCCAGCCCAGAGTGACCCACTGGATTTGAGGGAGAGAAATCTCTCTGACTGCCGGACAGCAGAAGATAACTTTTCCAATAGAGGCACCAGTCCCTTAAAACCTGAGCAGATGCTGTTACATGCTGAGGTGACAGTGGGACTGGTAGATGCAAAACCTATCTCCGACAATACCAACATGAAGAAAAGGAAAAGTTCTCTTTCTGGAATGGACGGCTGTGAGAACAGCTCCAGAAGCCCTGGGGAGCAAGTTAAGATGGTCGGCTGTGCGGAAGAGCAACACACCCAGTCTCCCCAAAGGATGGAAGAGGAAGAAATGACCTGCGAGCCCTTGAGAACCACCACTGTCTCTAGATTTCTTTCTGGGGCAGTCCTGAGTCCTAAGAAACGAAAGCTGGTCTTGCACATTGATTTGAACAATACCATCCTGGTCTCGGATTCAGTTACCAAGCAGGACCCCAGTGCTGCTTTAAACTATTACCTGAGTACTGTGACCTGGGGAAAACTTAGCCATACAGGTAAGACCATTTGGTACGTTGGATAGCTCACATCTCTGATTTTGGGCCTGGGATAGATAAAAAAAAATCGGTTATTACAATTATGAACCAAGAGTTTCAGTGCTGGATAACATTAGGCAAGAAAGAGCATGTATATCCTCTGTTCTTTTTCCTGTGAAAAATAAATTGTGTGGTAGGGGTGGAGGTGAAGATGATAGATGTCACAGAACATTATGGGGTCAAATAGTTTGTGGGGAAACAGAGAAGAAAAAATTTAGAATATTCTCCAGAATGCTGAAATTTTGCTCCTTGTTGGAAATTCTTTGCATAGTGCTTTCTTGACTTCAGGTTTTCCATATTCTGCTCACTATAAGCAATACATTTGGAATTCTTTCTCTGAAATCTCCAATTCTAATTAGCCCCATCAGTTAGGCTTTTCCCTATAATTGTATACTGTATGTTTAAGAGTAATAAATACACATCAGTCTTATTGAAAATATTCTGAGCTTGAAACAAGGCCATTTAAAGCTTGGAATGCTTCCAGCGAGGTCAAAATAACCCACTCCATCTATTTCAAGCTTGAATTGTTTTGAGTTCAGAATGTCCTGTACAGTTCTACGCCAAATGCATTTCGCTCTTTATCAAAAGCGATGATCATTTCTTCTGAAAGAAGAGTTTCTTTGCTTTTTAGGAGAAATGTTAAAAGCTGTAAGGCATCATAGAAAACTTGATTATTTTCACAAATAACACTCTGTTTTGCAGCATGTTGAGTTTTGCCTCTTCAGGATTTTTTAAGCCTAGAATTGAAAAGCTTTTTTTCTTCAAGCTCAAGCCATTTTCATGCTTGATTGTAATTTTCATGATTGTAATTGGTTTGATTGTTGTGAGCTGCCCAGAGTTGTTGAGAGTTGGATGGCATACAAGTATTATATTATTGGTGGTGGTGGTGGTGATCGCATAGTCAGCAAGATGTTTAGACTGGATTTGGCACTTTTATCCACTTATTGAGTCCTTCCCAAGGACCTGGATAGGCAGATGTTGTTGTTTGATGGGGTTAAAGGTATCATCACAGGATGTAAGTTGTCCCAAATAAAGCTGCCTTTTGCAATTGACTGATGGTCATTTTGTCAATGCTGATGGTCTTCAAGTGGTGCTCCAGATGTTTTGGGATTGCACCCAAGGTGCCTATTGGTACTATCTTTGTTTTCTTTTGCCACAGTCGTCCTACTTCTATTTGCAGGTCTTTGTATTTTGTGGTTTTCTCCAGTTCTTTCTCTTCTATTCTGCTGTCTCCAGGTATTGCAATGCCCACTATCCAGACTTTTTTGTCTTTCTTATCAACAGTTGTTAAGTTTGGGGTGTTGTGTGGCAGGTGCTTGTCTGTCTGAATTCTAAAGTCCCAGAGCACTTTAGCTTCTTCATTTTCTATTATTTTGTCTGTTTTGTGGTCCCACCAGTTCTTGCTTGCAGGCAAATGGTATTTCTTGCAGATATTCCAGTGCACCATTGTTGCTACTTTGCATGCTGTTGTTTGTAGTCAGTCTGTGCAATCTTGCAGCAGCTAATTAGGTAGTCCACTGTTTCTTCAGCTTCTTTGCAGAGGTGGCATTTGCTGTCTGTGCTGTCTTCTCAATTCTGGCGTTGTATGCATTTGTTCTTAAGGCTTGGTCTTGCACAGCCAGAATTAGCCCCTCTGTCTCTTTGTTCAACTTTTCTGCTCTTAGCCATTGCCAGGTCTTGTTATCTGCCTTGCCTGCTAGATTTTTTGTGTACTGGCAATGCAATACTTGCCTTGCCATGTCTTTTTTCTGTTCTTCATTTGGTCTTTCTTGTAGGCCAGTTTGGTCTCTTCAGTATTCAGTAAGCCTTCATGGTGTACTAGCTTCAGTGCATCTTCTTTTTCTTATTATAGCACACCTAGACAGGTTAAAGCTGCAGTTTTACCCATACCTACTTAGAAGCAAGCTTTTGAACTCAGTGAGGCTTGTAGCTCTGCAGAGAATTGCTTTGTGAAGGATTGTGTGTGTGAGGTTCACAGCTTCATTATTAGTTTGTCCCAGATGGTAACGTAATATGATACAGGTAGTCCCTAGTTTAAGAATGAGTTCTGTTCCCAAGGTCTGTCCTTAAGCTGAATTTGCATATAAGCCATATAAATAATGTATAATACTGTACAAGTAATATCGTGTAATGAACTCAAACCATTGTATATTTAACATGAATCATTGTGTATTTAACTTGAATTTTGCTACAGTAGGCTCCGTTTTTAACTATGGGTTGTCCTTAAACTGGGCGTTCTTAACATGGGGACTACTTGCAATAGTCAGCCTGTGGTACCTATTTTGAATCTGATTCTAATTTGGAAACCTGGGAGCTCAAACCTATGATGTTTACAGACCAAGAACTTGCCTGTACTGTACTGGTATTTTGCTTATGAAAAGTTCTGGAAAACATAAATGCCTTTTTCCCTCTTCATAGAGGATGAGCATTGCATCATAGAGAAGAGCATTGATGAAGTTTTCTTTTAATCTGATGGCAGCTTGAACAAGCAAGTTATTTGATATTCCAACATAGACAACCTCATGGTGCTTATTTCTTTAGGAGCTTCTCAAATGCCTGTTCCCAAATCCTCCCATTGATTTGGCAGTTATAGGGTTAAATCCTATGAATGGTGGGAGACTAATGAAACTGAGAATGTTTAGCCTGGGAAAAATGGGCGGATGGGAGGAGAATGTCCTAGCATCCTTCAGGATCTCCTGATTCCACAATGAAGGTCACATTGAAGAAGGCCAAGATCTGTTCTCTCCTTTCCATTATTCTATTGACCTAAGCTATAGAACGGCATATTTGTTTATGTATTAGATTTTAATTGACTGTTAGAAAAATCTTCCCAACAGTAAGTAGTAGAACTGATTATATAAAGAGGTAGTGGTTTTCCTATAGTGGCTTGTTCAAGTGGAGGTTCAGCAGCCATTTTTCTGGAAGGGTTTAATTTGAATTCCTGCACTGAGCAGGAAGTTGGACTTGCTGCCTTAAATTCTATGATGTATGGAAGAAAGAAAGTTATTATGGTAGCTTTGGTGGGCAAATCCATTTCAAATCTTTCCCTCTCAAGTTATTTTCTTTGCAGTCTCATGTATTCCTGGTCTTACAATCCTAGCCAGAAAGAATGGGCTACACACACATGGTCTGGAGTACTAACTGGTGAAAAAAGAGTTAAGCCCACCCTTTCTCTCCTCCACAATAGTCTCCAGTTCTTTTTTTTTTCTTGAAGAATTTGTCCTGTAGGAAAAGGGATATAATTCATGTGCCTGAGTTGTGAAGTAGGTAGAAAGCTCTCATGAAGGTCCATGAATGTAGAGGGGAGAACCATGGTTGCATTTAACTGATACTGAGAAAGTAAGCCATCATTCAGTATCTTAGAAATGGCTTGTCTCTCCAGCAACAGGAGCTGCTGCAACAAAGATGAGTTGCATGCGCATTTCTCCTCCTCACTGTTCTCTTGTACATTAATCTCTCTTGTTTGGATCTTAACACTATGTGGGATCACTATTTAGTATTAAAACATCCTGCCTTTGGATGACAGATTGGTTGAAAACAATTTAATTCTGCTTGACTATGAACAGTTGGTAGGCATTTGTTTGATTTTTTTAGTACAGTGTCTGGCACAATATTAGACACATTATTAACAGAGTCTAGTGGATGTTAAACACATTATAAATAAAGAGCTGCAGCAGAGTAAAAGAGAAGGAAGCAGGGTAGGAAAGAGAGTCTAGGGGACACCTGCTTGCTGAGTCCTGTTCCTGGACAGGTGATGGGTATCAGCAGACAGGAGTTTGAAAAGCATCGTAGCACATTGGGAGCAGTTTTGTGTTAACTGAGTGTTGTAAGGGAAGCAGTGGAACTGGTTAAGGAGCTTTAAATGATTGCGCCGGTGGCTGAATCATTGAAGGGGCATTCGGCTTCTTGTCAAGGAATAGACTCTGCCTTAAAGGAGCTTGACTTGCTGAGTTTCTGATTTGTCTTTTTAAAAGCTGAGTCAGGAAGCTACTCTGGGACTACCTGGGAGGCTGCTTAAAACAGAAGCATCACCTTGATAGGACCAATGACACGTGGGAGTAAAGCAGATGTACAGTGTAATATTTATTCCACTTTTAACCCACTGTCGGCTTGTAGGCTTGAATCCCTCCAGTTCTAATTTTCACAGTTTCCAAGTAAAGTAGGCTAGGTCAGTGTTGTTCAACCTTGGCAACTTTAAGATGTCTAGATTTCAGCTCCCAGAATTCCTCAGTCACATGCTGGCTGGGGAATTCTGGGAGTTGAAGTCCCCATATCTTAAAGTCGCTAGGGTTGAGAAACACTGGGCTAGGTGATGGCAATTGACTCAAGAGCCTTAGGACCTTCACTGCCGAGCGGGGGCTGATCTAAGCCGATGGTGTAATCAGGGGTGTGCAACTTTCATCCGCATGAAGCATTAAATCAGGCCCAGTGAATTAGTAGCTGCATTTCAAAAGTGAGCAGAGCCAGGACTGGGGTGGGTGAGTGGGGGTTGAGGAGAGTTTTAAGAAGCAAAATGGGTGCCTTAAGTCTTTGCACACATTTTGCTCCTTAATCATGCAACTGCCCCCTCCCCATGCACCAAAAGGCCAAAATCTGTTATCCCACTCTGGTGGGGGGGATCCTTTTGGAGTCACAAAACAAGGGTTAATTTGGCTGCATCCAGTCTCAACCTGCATTTTTACACCCTTGTTCAAATTATATTAAAAGTAAAATCAGTGTATACTTTTAATTTATACTTCTGGGATGTAGTTTGTATTTATATGTGTCATAGAAACTGTTACAGGTGGGAATGAAGAATTATACCTATTGGGGTAACAAAGGGTTAACAGTTGGTAGCTTCAGAATTAGAATCTGTCCACTGTTCAGTGGCTAAATTGGTTTATGTCATCCATGTGGGGTTGCTGTTTACAATAAGCTGCATGTTCAAATATGGAAGAAGCCTTGAAGTTCTCAGCCCATTTTATAATTGTCAGCAGCCATTCGTCTTTCTCTGGTTGAAGTACAGGAGTTTGAGGGACGGGAAGGACCATCACGATCCATTTCTGTTGTCCAGCTGAGAGTTCTCTGGTGATAAGAATGTAATTCAGAAGAACACAAAGGTTGATCAAGAGCAAAATTGTTTGTGGGAGATTGCTGCAGCATGCAAATATGTCATATAGGTAAATGGTTAAAGAAGGGGAGATTCACATTTGCACCAATGTTATAATGCAGTGTTTCTCAACCTTGACAACTTTAAGATGTGTGGACTTCAACTCCCAGAATTCCATAGCCAGCCATGCTGGCTAGGGAATTCTGGGAGTTGAAGTCCACACATCTTAAAGTTGCCAAGGTTGAGAAACACTGTCATAATGTAAATCAAGCAGGCAAGAAATAGTTGGTCTTAACAGTGGGGAACAAACCTATTTTGAAGGAGATCTTCCTCTGTTCCATTCCTTTCTCTTTTAGGTGAGTGGCAGTGGGTCAGTGAGTCCCCCTCTTTGCATCCTCCCTGCCAAGGTGCTGTGAGTTTCTATTCTCAGTATGGCCGCAACACCAAATTCACGGAGACACCCTTAGGGAGGCAGTTCCGGGACCTTCACAGGCACCACTTGAAGCTGCTAGAATGGCAGGGCCAGCCTCACCCTTGGCTCTCCATCAAAGGTGAGCAGACCAGGCACTACCACTTGGTGCTGCCTGCCTTCTTCTACCTCCTGGAGAGCTTGCATCGAGAAGGGAGGGAGTTTGCGGTCATCTTCCGAACCTTCGGCACAGACCTGCCTCAGGTCCTGCAGGCGGTGAGCTGCGCCCTGGAGGGGCAGCACCCCAGCTTCCCTGCCCTGGGAGGCATCTCGGTGAGTGGACGAAAAGCACATGGAGTCTCCCCTTTGCTTGACCCTGCTTGAGCGATGCTGGCTTTTTTGGCCTGCTCAGCAGATGTTTCAGCTTCCTTAGCTGAGATGCTCTAGAAGAGAGTGCAACTGTTGCTTGTTCTAAGAGGGTAGCATCTCCCTCTCTCCAATTCATTCTCTTTTTTTCAGTCTTCTCGAAATGGCTTGTTGCTTCGAGTTTGTTTGGTTTTTTTTAAATGGAGAGTGGCATAGAAATAATTTAATTGTTTCAATAGATGCATGATTGGGTTCTTTCTGCAAAGTAAGCTCCCAATAGGATTGAGAAGCTCTCTGCTGGGTTTCCTTTGTTTGAGATGATAGATCTGAAGCTATGCAAGGAGAAATCCTACCTCGCCCGCAGATAGATCCTTCCTTTTTTCTGGGAGTTGAACAGGAGAAATTAAATCCCACAGCATGATGAACAATGCTAGAGATGGGGTGCTCTGAAATCAGAAGCTATGAGGGCCTTCCATTATGTTGACTGATTGATTATGTCCCATCAGGTCAGTATTGACTCCATTATGTTAGAATGGCCAAAAGGCCACATTATCTGTTGCTGAGGGATCCTGTCCTGAAGGAAAGACGTCTGCTGTCTTCGGTGAATTTGTTTAGAAACACAGCTTTTGATTTTTCTACAAAAAGATTCTGGTCCGTAGGATTGCAGAGAAAGCCTCCGACATAAAGGTCATGGTTTGTTAAAACTTCAAGATGCAAAGAAGAACTTCTAGGAACTTCACCAGCTGGGGGATCATATATGTATGGATTGTAAAGTTTCTTGCTGCTTTCCTTGAGGCTTCGATGTCCAAGACATGGTTGACTTGCATGTATTTCTTCTCTTCATTTGCAAAAAGTGCTCTGAACTTTATAAGTCCATTTAAAAAAAGCAGATAATATATGCAATATTTTTCAAAGACCGCAGGGCACACAGATGTTATGTGGGGGCTAAGGATGGAATTATCAATCCTTTTTTCTAGTTGTTGGGGTTTTTTTTAATTGACTGATTATGTGCCCTTGAGGCAGTATTGACTCTTGGCAGCCAGATAGATAGACCTTCTTTAGGATGATCCATCCCCAACCTGGCCCTTCAGATCTTCCTATAGTGCACCCATGGCAGTTGTTATCAAGTTGATTTTTTAAAAAACTAAAATATGTGTTAACCTTGGTAATGTAGTCCTGTGGTTAAGAAGTGAAACCTGGACTGGGAGCATGCAGGTTCACGTCCCCCTTGACTATGTGGGTGATTTGGGGACTAGTCACTTTCTCTCAGCCCTGTCTCCTCACGGGGATGCAAATTTGTTTCTTTAGAAGATGTACCTAGCTGCCCAACTCGTGTAATTGCAACTCCAGGTGGCATACATCAAATAACACCCCCCCCCATTTTGCAAATAAAATAACCAAAACCAAAATTCATAAGCCAACACATGTTTTGTTTATTTTATTTTGGTCATAGACCAGCATAAAACTAGTAACATAACAGCCACTCTAAAATAGAAGTAAACATTTAAAAAATCGTGTCGATAGAATGAAATAAGGTAAAAATAAAATTATTAAAGTAACATTACAAAGTACAAGGATGCACATATTAAATAATGTATGGCTATATGTTGTGAGGATAACATAAGGGAGATCCCCATATGTACCACCTTTGAATATCAACAACATGATTTGAAGAGATGGTTCTTGAGGCAGGCAGGCAGGCAGGCAGGAGAAATAAAACAGCATGGAAGAACCCGGTATGCTGGTAGATGGAACAGTTAGTATCTTCCCCCTCCTTTTCTGTAGGATGAGCTCTTTTCCTGCATCAACAACCTTAGCCTTTGCCCGCTTAGAGAGATGATCTCTTTTCTGTTCCTTCTGATCCCTTTTCTTAAACTCCCCTCTACTTTGATCATCTCAGCCTGTTTGAGGCAGTCTAGGGTTGGTGCTTTGAATGATGTTTCTTCTGTCTCCCTCGTTATCCTTATGGCAGTTGCCTGTAGATCTGAGATCTGGAAGGATACGTTGCAGCAAGAAAAACGTGGTGTTGACTCATGGATCCGAGCAGCTCTCCAGCAACGATGGGTGCAGGAAAATGTATGCCTACTTCAGCTCCAGGGAAGGCCTCTGTGGTTTCCAGGATCATTTTGAATGGTGAGATATGTGTTTTCTTGCTCTGGGGTGGCTGACCTACTTTTATTTACAGTGATTGGCTTTTTAATAACAAATACAGATAGCCCTCGCTTACTGACTGCCTCTTTTATTGGCTATTTGAAGTTACAATGGTGCAAAAAAAACAGCTTTGCAACCAGTCCTCGCATTTACAACTGTCACAGAGTCCTGCAGTCACGTGATCACCATTTGCATGCTTGCCAACCAGCTTGTGACAAGCAGAGTTAATGGAGAACACAGAAGTAAAATCGTAAGTTATAGTGACATGTTGTTATGCCTAACAGCTGCGGTGATTTGCTTAACGATCGAATGGAAAGTGATGTTGTTAGTCCATCATGGTCACGTGTCTTTCAGCTTAGTGACCACAGTGTTTAGTGATGGTGTTGCCAATCCCAATTGTGGTTGCTAAGTGAGGACTACCTGTATGATCAGATTACAATCCAGTGAAACTTTTTAAATAGTCTTCTTGTATCACACTAAAAAAACCCACTTCTAATAGTGTATCTTTTCAATCTTGTGGAAGACATTGATATTAAAATGATTATCCTCTTATTTCCTAACTCCAATTCCCCATTTTTGCTGACATTGGTTTGCATCTTTCTTCCTTTGTAGTTACTGGATCTACCTCTGCTAAGATATCTGGAGTTATGAGTAGGGGATTTTATGCTGCTATATCCTGCTGAGTTTGGTCTAGGAAGTGGTCTTCCCAACCTGGTAGCCTCTGGATATTTTCCTTCTACTGACATTTTCTTTCTACTGACTATGCTAGTCTGCAGGGCGCTGAGCTGGGGAAATTTAGTTTAGAGCAGTGTTTCTCAACCTTGGCAACTTTAAGATGTGTGGACTTCAATTCCCAGAATTCTCCAGCCAGCATTCTAGGAGTTGAAGTCCACACATCTTAAAGTTGCCAAGGTTGAGAAACACTGGTTTAGAGAGCCTCTTTGTGAGTTAATCCTGCCCACTAGGTATATAACCCCTATTCAATCTCAAATCAAGCTATATCTCTTCAAGAGTAATTCACCTGCCTTTTGCTCCTTTATCATGTTGCCTAACTTATTTGTAGCTTTGATTTCTCATTTGGAAATGAGCTTTTGTGCTATCTGAGCCTAGCTTAGTAACAGTATGTAATGCACTATCTCTAGGACTTTCAGCATGGTATTTGTGAGCATCAATGTGTTCATTTCCAGTTTCCTTTGTGTCCACCAGGCCCCTTCTCAGGCCTAACTTTTAAAATATTTGTCTAGATTTAGAATTAATGAATAAATAAATATATGGGAAACTGGGATGTTGCAAAGTGCCAGCCTCAGTTACAATCCTGAATTCTAACAAGACCTCTCAGCCCCACACAGACGCTTTATGTATTCGTAGAAAATAATCATGTCGGATGACTGCAGTCCAACGCTTTGAAATTGTTCTTATCTGTTCAGACCAAAAGGCAACTGAAAGCTGGGGGTGCTGGCACCCCAGGGACTAGAAAGGGTGGCAAGGAGCAGCCTTGATTGTTTGCTTTCTAGTAAAGGGTGTCCGATGACTGGCCATGCCCATTGGGGGACCCATTTTGTGAGAGTACTCAATATGCTCTGAAAATGTCAAGGGTTGAATTGGTATCGTGCTCAGGGAACAATGACTGCAAAGTTGAAAGAGTTCTCGAAACTGAATCTTATGAGGAATAATTGCTCATGCTCTGTCTGGAGAAGAAAAAAATCATGTTTTGTTTCCAGGTTTCTGAAGGTCTGTCATACAAAATGTGAAATAGACTTATCTTCTGATACTTCAAAGGGCAGAAGCAATGGGTAGAAATGATAGGGAAGCAGATTTTAGCTGAACCTTTGAGGGAATTTTCTAAGATGTATTCAATAGAATGTACAGAATGTCTTCAAAGATTGTGGACTATATTTGCTAAGAGTATTTAAGCAAAGGCTGGATATCAGCGATCTTGCATCCCTTTGTAGACCCTACTTCAAGCAGCTCCTGCCCTGAACTGGGTGGACTTCCTAGGTTCCTTTGGAACCAGCCTGAGACTTCAGCTGATGCTGCTACTCCATGTTTCGGTAGCACGTAGGGTTCTCTTTTCTTGTGTGCTCTTTCCGTGAATTAGCGGGGCACAAACAACTCTGATTAGATGCACTGAGGTGTGCAGGCAAGGCTATGCATATTTCATGTATTTGCTTTCATCTCCCAAATGCGGAGTTGTTTTTTTCCCCCCAATCATATAGTATCCTGATACTTTCATTTGTTTCTGAAAACAAAAGTCCTGTTCCTTAGTCCTTATTATTTTACACAGAAACTTGGGAATTTGTCCTCATTCTTGCAGAAGGGTTCAGAAACCAGAGGGTCAGTTCCAGTGGCCAAAATTTAGACTGCATGTGCTCAGCACAACATTTCATTTTGTCCATCTTTACTGGCTGTTAACTTCCTGTCCCCTCAGTCTACTGGGCCTTATTTTCCTGTTTTTTTTTTTTTTTTTTGGTAAGTAATAAAGAGATGATAATCAAATTCCTTTGAAACCCTGAATCTTGGAAACAGAATAAATTGAAGACAGGTGCCGATACTTTAATTAAAGAGGGACCGATCCTTAGGATCCTGTATGCCTTAATTCCTTGCCTCCCCTCCTTGCTGCTATTCCTTGCTCTTTTTCTCTTGAACTAGCAGGAGCAAAATAAATGTGTCCCGCAGCTGATTGCCAGAGGTTGTGTGTCTTTCTGTGCTGCAGGTGGGCAAAGAAGAATTACTCCAGCCAAGGTGGAAAGCCCATTTGGATTGATCCTCAGGACCCAAGAGTCCAGCATATCTGCATAGATGACAATATTCGACTGACTGATTCCGACACCATTGTCCATCCCCAGGTATTGTCAGGGAGAAGCATTGCTCCGATCCTTTTTTAATATAAGATTCTTTTGTGGGTAACCCACGTGTTATAATTCTGCAGTCCTCTTGACAATCCTAGCAAATCAGCTACAGAGACTATACCCATGAGGCTTCGTGCACTGAGTGGAGACTCGCAGCTGCGATTCCTCCGTCCAAACCCGCTTATTCTGTCCTGAAGCAGAAAAGCACGTCACCTTGGCTACCTTTGGAGCACCTCTGCCTCGCTCACAAGGAGAGCATTGTTCCCCTTCTAGTCTGTCCCAAAGGTGACGGGGATTGGTAGGTGAGCCACCTGTCATAACCACAGGTGATTAGCAGAGAACGGTTGGCTGGCACGGAACAGCAGGTGCTTCATGCCTGTCCTTGCCGTGCTGCTCTTTCTGTCCTCAGTGTGAGTCATTCCCATTCCCCCCCACCCCCCTCCCGAGCCCAGCAACCTGCTTCTTAGCAGCCCAAAGCGCATTCACAGTACTGTGTGCTTAAAGGGCAGCTTTCATGCTGGAGCATGGGAGTTGGGAGAGCCAGGGAAAAAGACTGGCCATCGTGGCAGCTCTTTATATTAGCCTAAAAGCTTTTGCTTAGGGAAGGGGACAGCTGGGAGAGGGCGCATGCTGGCTGAACTAGGGGAGGGAGGAAAAGCTGGGCAGGGAAGGTTAATTGGCTCTTGTTGGATTCCAGCCACCACAATGGTTCCTTGAGGCTCGGTGCCACTCATAATATAGGAAATACGGCGAGTGGTGTTTGGAGGCTGAGACTGTTTCGTTTCCTGACCATGGTCCTTCAAGCTGATCAGTAATGCTCAGGTCTTGGTGGAGGAGGCAAAGAGCCCTGTCTGGAGCTTTTTATCCTGCCACGGCCTACAGAATGGCCTGAGTCTCTTTAGCAGAACTGGGGGAGGGGGGTTGTTATTCATCCTTTCCCAGCCAGTCAGCTTCAGATCAAATTATATTTAGAAAGCAAGGGGGCAGAGATGACTCCTGGTGATCCCATGCCCTCTTTTTTCTTCCTGCTGACTCCAGGTCAGATCTTGTGGTTTCAGAGGCCAGGAAGATTTTGCCTTGATCTCTCTGATCAGACCTGGCAACTTCCCCTGAACTCCCAAGCTCAGCTCTTCCCTCTTAGCAGGTGGATCTGGGTACACTCCAAAGTGCTGTCCTTTAGCTGTAATTCAGCTCGTGAGTTTCAAAGCTGCCTTGAGAGCACGTAGTTCCTTAGATTCAAGGCAGGAGGGGAATGCCATGTGTTTTGGTGCTGCAGAAAGGAAGAGTTTTGCCCGTGCATTTTCTCTGCGGAGCCCTCTGAATAAGGCAATTGAAGGCTACTTCTCAGCCTAGAAGTGGACAGAGAGAACAATATTGTTGCTTGTATGATCCTTGAAGTCACATGCCAGTTGGGGCAGTGAGGACAGGACCATGCCATAAATGGAGAATTTGGACCAGTTCCCCTAAGTGCCTCTTCTTCAACAAGGAACCTTTGCAATGGGATTTTCTAACTAGAGAAAATGACTGGGAAGAAGAAATCTCAACTCCTCCAACATCTTCTGTTGCCAGGCATTGCAGTATCAGCCCTACATAGTCACTCCCCAGAATAGTCTGGTCTCCCAAAACTTCAACCACTCAGGCTGGAATGCTTCCCTTTCTGACTCCATGCCCACTGAAAGAAATGGTCTGTGGGAACTCCATTCCCTCAGCAGTCCCTTGCTGTCAAGAGAGGTTAGATACTGATACCCTGCATGCAAGCCCTCGTTTTTGCAACCCTCAGAGGCCCCAGTGCCATTGAGAATTCTGGTATGATTGTTCACAGTTCTTATATACATGAAAGAATGATCCCCCACCACCAAACCAAGTTGAAAGTTTCAGTCCTATCTTCTCCAGTGATGTCCCCACCATACAGCCCGTGTCCCTTTGAGGCAGTGTTTCTCAACCTTGGCCACTTGAAGATGGGTGCACTTCAACTTCCCTTTCTGACTCCATGCCCACTGAAAGAAATGGTCTGTGGGAACTCCATGCTGGCTGGGGAGTTCTGGGAGTTCAAGTCCACCCATCTTCAAGTGGCCAAGGTTGAGAAACACTGCTTTGAGCATAACAACAACAATGATGTTGCCTGCATCCGTAGCTTGAGTGGTTAGTCACTCTGGTTAGTTGCTGAAAAGGAAGTTGTGGAGGCACAAGCCATCTGGAAAGCAAGTGCTCTAGCTTGGCTAGAAGGATGTGGCCTGTCAAGTTCTAAAGAGGGAAGCCTCCAAGTGGGCTTGATTTAGTGTCTCTTTCAACAAATCAAGCAGTATTGCAAAAGGGATGGTGGGTTGGCTTGTTTGCCCTGTCCACCGGGGCCCCTCTGCTTTGTGTGTGGAAGGATTCCGACCTCTCTGAAGAACCTGTCTTTTCTTGGCCCAACAGATCTTCTTAGGGCAAGGAAGTGACTGTCCCCAGACAACTCCTACTTCGGAGCTCTATGACATCTGCCTAGTTCAAACAGACCTTCTGGAGGCCATTGCTGATGTGAACTATTTCTGCCACTGCATAAGACGCTGTGAAGAGAATTATGAAAGCTACTTGTCCAGAGCTGGGGCCTGCACCTAGTGGGGCTGGCTGAGTGGTCCCAAGCCCCTTTGTGGAACTTGCAAAGGGAGAAAAGAACTTGAAGCTCCCAGCTGGCTGTGGCTTGTATGCATACCCAATGAAGTCAGTGTTCTTGTTTTAACTTCCTGGTGAGGGCTCCATGCTGGAAGCTCCTTGACAAGGAAGCACGCTGCCTGTTTTCTCTGTTGCTGCCTGAATCAGAGCACCTAAACAGAGGGGATTGTCTTTTATTTATAATATTTATTCAGCACTTAGTGGGGAGAGTTTCTTGCCCTACAGATGAGTGAGCTCCAAGAAGCGTGTAACTGCACTGGGCTCAGCCATAATGCAGAGGAAAAATGACTGTTCTGTTACCCAGCCTTTCCTTGCAAACATTAAAATCATCTCCAACTGTTCTTGTTGGTGCCCTGGCTGTGATGGCTTCTGACCCTGAAATATACAGCCTGTGCTAAGTAAGCCCTTGTGGGATAGGCTGTAGAGATTTAACATTTGCTTCTAGGGCAGCCAGACAGGGAGTTCAAGAAGCCACAGATTTTTGTGATTTTATTCAGTTTTCCATCGCATCACTTCCAAGATTATCAATGACCCTGCTGGATTCCCAGTATTTGATCTAACTGGGTTTTGCTCTCTGTCAGCATTGATCTGCACGCAGAAAGAATCCAGCTGTTCAGAAAGAAATGGAGGCTAATTTTACTGGCTGGAGAAAAGTGACCCAGGTTTTGCTTTGTAACCAGCCCCTTCCTGTTCCCTACTATATGGGAAAAAGGCCTTTTTTCCCTTAAAAGCAGCCCCCCACCCCCGTTTCTTCTGCCAATTCACTCTGTTGTCACTATGTGGAGAATACTTTTGCTCACAGGATCCTTCTCCCCAAAGCAGGAGGGCAGGATTTGGTTTGTTGTTTTGGATATGAGCCCAGAGTTTTAGGTGTTGCTTGAAAAAATAGCTTTAACTCCCCAGCAGTGGGAGTTAGAGGGAGTCTTTTGCTGGAGCTCAGCAAAAAGCAAGCTGTTTTTTGCAAGTCAGTTCTTGTTGTCTGTTCCTGGCCTTTTAAGTGGTACTTCGTTCTTGGAGATCACCTGGTCCAATCTAGCAGAAAGAAGGAAGACACTGAATTATGTTGTAATTTTTAAAAATCAGAAATTTTTGCAGCATCTGTAGCTCAATTTTCTATTGTCCTGCTGACAAAGTAAAATAATCTCATAGATTTGCATAGACCATGTAACCTGCACGGCAGATCCACTTTTATTGTGGAGTGTAATTTCTCTTGTCCCTTTAATTCCAGGTAGTTAGAAAGCTTTTCATGGAGAATATCTATCTATCTGGTCGCTAAGGGTCAACAAGGACTTGATGGCACATAATCAAAATCATCATCAAATCAGAAAGCTTTAGGGCAGTGTTGTCCAAACTTGGCCACTTTAAGATGAGTGGACTTCAACTCCCAGAATTCCCCAGCCAGCCATGGGAATTCTGGGAGTTGAAGTCCACTCATCTTAAAGTGGCCAAGTTTGCACAACACTGCTTTAGGGTGATAAGAGTATCTTAGATATACTACTAAAATTAATCCCATGGGCATAAAATCCTAGTTGACTCACATTTACCTCTACAAGAACATTGCATCTTTCCAAAAGGTTAAATATAAAGAAAGATAGTTTTAAGCATCAGCTATTATTCATTTTAGCAAAGTAGACCCTCTGTGTTCATAACTGTATATTTCTGAATACCAGATACTGGAGTAAGTACAGCATAAGAAGGCTGTTGCTTTCCTGTTCTATTTGTGTATTTCTAAAAAAAAAAAATGTCTCCAGCCATAGCTGGATGCAGAATTAAATGGATCCATGGCTTGATATGTGAGGCTGAGGGGATATAAGTTGCTCTCTGTTCCAGGGTCTCAGGAGCAGCTATTAAATTCATTTCAGTACATTTTTTCTGTTCACATCTAGTCCATGGAGAGCACAGTCAAGAAATTGAGAATGAGGCAGAGGTAGGAGACTGTTTTTTAAACTTAGAGAACTTAACCACGTGGCAGTCTTCAGGTATGTGCTTAGTAGCAGCATCTATGTAGACGGGGGAGTGTAATGTACCTTTGGAGAAGAAAAAGGCAAATGGAGAAGCACGGAGGAATTTCTTGCAGACTCAGACTTTAGAAGCCTGGCCTCAAACTCTCTGCTCATCCAGTTGGAAAATACAGCTTGGGTGGATCTTTGGAGAGTTCATTATAGGATGTCTTAGCGCATTTTCACATCGTTGCTGTACCCAGATCTACTGTGTCATTTGTAAGCTGCTTCAGTGCCAGGATGGTGAACGTCAGGTAAGTGCCAGGCTAGCTGGCAATACTATACCATGACCAGTGACAAATGTTGAAGATTAGGAGTATTTCTCATCTGACCCTCCATACCGCAGGTGCAATTAAAAAATGTAGCTGGCTATGTTGATCAAAATTTTGCCTGCCCTCCAAGAGTTACAGAATAAAGTGGAATTATGTGGGCATCCCGTAACAGCTTCACCCAAACCTGCTTTTCTAGAGGCTGAAGTTTTCCTAGATTTATATAGTCTTGTGAACCAGGCCCCTTTGACCCAGACCTGTAACCGTCTGTCTTAAAATATTATGGAAAAGACTGAGATTGTTGGAGATCAATTTGTGATGCTTAATAACTTTTCGACTGAAGCATTTTTATTTCATTGTTTCACTTCCTTGGCATCCAGCACTCAATGATCCATTTTTAGCACCCATCTCTGTGGCAGGATCCAGTGGCTGGGTTTTCATTCATAATTGACTTAGTACATTCATATTTTAACTGCTTGGTAAGACACCTAAGATGTCCCCTAAAACAGAGTCCACTCAAGCCAGCCATAGGCATTGCAGGAGGAGAGTCTTTGGTGACATCTGATGAAGTGAGCTGGCGCGGCCGAAATCTGCCTCTTAATAAAACCGGTTGGTCGGAAAGGCTGCTCCAACTCCTGATTTCAAGCCAGTGTAGGATCGCTCCCATTGGTTACCTAATGCGAAGAGAGGACTCTTTGGAAAAGACCCTGATGCTGGGAAAGATGGAAGGCAAAAGGAGAAGGGGACGGCAGAGGATGAGACGGCTAAATAGTATCACCGAAGCAATGAACGTGAAACAGCAAACTCCAGGAGGCAGTGAAGGACAGGAAGGCCTGGTGCGATATGGTTCATGGGGTCACGAAGAGTCGGACACGACTTAACGACTGAACAACAACAAGAAGAAGGATCACTCCCAAGAGCTGGTAGCAAAAGCTGCTCACCTGGGCTGCTCTGGAGGGTTGGAAGTGGTTTAAAAGCAGCTCCCTGCGCTCTGCAGATTGTGAAGTGGAGGCAGGAGATAAGGGCTCTCTTGCCTTTGCAAAACAAGATCCCCCTCTCTGGAGACCCTCCCCCGCAACCCTTCAGTGGCTGTTCCCACCCAGCCCCCTCCTCCCCCCTCCTGAGAAGTGAATGGCAGCGGCTCTCCCCGAAGTCCCTCCTCTTCAATTACAGATTCAGTTGCCATCGAGACTGAGGGATTAAGGCAATCGCGCCTCCCGTTTTGCACCTGCTATAGAAACCAGCCCTGCCCAGGCCCCTTGCTGCTGCTGCTGCTCCAGTTCTCAAGCGCTTGGCTTTGTAGTGCTGCCGTTTCCAAACTTCCAGCCCCCCTCCCCTTCCCCACCCTCCAGGGCCTGATATGAAGGCCTATGCCAATATTCGATGCTGCTGAAAGGTTAAGTAATCGGGAATAAGTCCCACTCCCTCATTCTGGAATCCCCGTTGTGGGATACTCGAGTTCTGTGAACGTGAACTGATTTTAGTCCCTCGCGTCTTTCAGCTGCTGTTTTATATTCACGAAAGGTAGGGTAAGAGTTGGCGTCCCCCAGCTGACTCCCCCTATTTAAAGGTGGCTTTGATTTTAAACACTCCAGTCGGCTGGGAAGTTGGGGGAAAAAAGGAGTCAGTGGCAAGCTAACCACTTTTGCAAGGTGGCAAAGAAGTCTGCGTGGATTGCAAAGGCCCAGGACTGGAGCTCAACTTTGTAACGCTGTTGAAGGAAAAAAAAAGCAATTACTGTATTCCAGATGAGGCCAGCCATCTGCATTTCATCCGTAGTGAAATGGGCTGCCGTATAACCTATTTTTTTAATTACTTTTCAGGCATGTGCCATGCACATATTAAAAGGAATAGGGGATTATGGCCACTGTGCAGGGATAAATTAAGGATTAAGTATAGAATGTTTTCAAGATTGTAATTGGAAGTTTTTTCTTCCAGAAACTTGCAGGGGGCTGTCGCTCTGATTTTTTTTTTTTAAGACATATTATTAAAGCAGGTACTTGAACGTAGCACACCGTTGGAGTAAACTACTGTAGATCTTAGCTTATGTTGAAAGAGCATTACTTTTGTTCTCTAATGGTGTTAACATTTGTAAGCTTCCTTGTGGCATTTCATGTTTCTGTTCCAAATGTTAAACGGAGGAAAGAGCCTAGAAATAAAATATTTTGCTGACGTGGGTTTTGTGTTTCCATGTATTTCCTTTTGTAGCCAACCTTAATGCAACTGATACAGAACACTTCCTGTTTGGACAAATGGTGCTTCGAATGGCTTCATTAGCTAACCTTAAGGTGTGGCGGTCAGCAATAGCTTTGAATTCAGTGTGCATCTCCAATGTGATTTAGTTCCCAGCCAGTTGCTCATCTCTGCCAACCGGTCAAGTGTGACAGATGGAGCCCGTCCGCCACTGGGAAGCTAGAAAGTAATGGGATTTTTAATACTTGATCATTTGTCTTCCTATGTGGAGATGATGGCTAAGCAGGATCAGGACAGACAAAAACATATGCCTAGTGACAGGTTGTCTCAGCCAACTATGTATGGCACATCAATAGGCATGAAGAGGCAGAATTTAGGGAGAACAGGAATTTGTGTGAAGGTTGTTGGAGAGGGAAATGGGTTAAGGAGGCATGCTTAGCTATCCCTCAGAATTGGTCCCAAGATAGTTGACTGGCTGAGGGGAAAGGCAGGTTGGAGCCCCACTCCCATTTTATACACAGAACCCGACTAGCTGATTTTTTCGATAGCATGCCAGCATCCTCCTCCACTCCTGAGGAGCTGCCTAGTCCACATGAGACTAGTCCTCAAGAAAAAAATAAAAAAGCTAAATAACAGGTCCATCACTACCCAGCATTTGCTGCTGGAGACCTTTTGCCTCATCTAAAAATAAAATATAAATATGAAAAAAGTAAAATTAATATAAACTACAGATCTCTGTAGTTCTGGCCACATATTGGGCCAGGACTGTTGAAAAGTGTGCATCACCCGAATTACAATAATTGCATTAATGAGACATAGAAAACATATTAGATCTTCCAATACTACAGTCAGGTAATAATTTTATTCAGGGCATTCGAAGAGTAAACGTTCTCAGGAACTCAGTTTGGGGGGGGGGTTGTTTTGGGGTTTTTTTTTGGCAGTTTATTAATTGACTTTAGTATTTCACTGTTTACCTCTTGTATTTTTTTGCATTTTGCTTATTTTGTGTAATCTTACTAAAAAATACAATAACATGGGGGGAAGGAGGGAGGGAGAGAAATTGTAAAGCCTCAAAATTGGGTCAGATGTTGTAGCCAAGAGGTCTGCAGCTTAAATAGAGGTTAGAAGCACCTGGCAGAGTGAATGAATTACTCATAGCTGAGTATGATAGCTATAAAATTATATCTAGCATTATGGGCAAAAGACAAATGATTAACCCCCAACTATTCCAGAAGCAAACAAAATACATAATACATAAAATACATAAACTGCTGCATGTCAAATTTGCCTCCGGCTTTGGGTAAGATGCAGATTGTATGGGAGATGAATTTTAGATGGCGCCTTAGGTAAAGAAAAATCCATTGACGCGACATCATGTAGAATTATGTAGTGGTGTGTAGGAGTCCATTTTCTGGGTGCAAAAGTATGTAGAGACAGTATAGCTTCAATCAGCTTCACTCCTGGCCGCCTCCAGATGTACAGGGCGGTACCGTGCAGGATAGCCCACGTTCCCTAGCAGGAGGAGATGATGAGGGTTGTAGCCTCCGGTGTCCAAAGAATATGACATCGGGAGGGTTGGCCCAAGTAAAACGTTGATGCTGTATGCTAAACATGCAAGTTTTAAAATTCAATGAAATGTTCTGTCTGGGGAAATCGGCATACAGTAGGAGCATCTGACCAGTGAATAGTGTACAGCAGTGTTGTCCAAACCTGGCCGCTTTAAGATGAGTGGACTTCAACTCCCAGAATTCCCCAGCCGGCTGGCTGGGGAATTCTGGGAGTTGAAGTCCACTCATCTTAAAGCGGCCAGGTTTGGACAACACTGCTGTACAGTATCAACAAAGACGACTAATTTCCCCCAAAGATAGGTCAGTGATTCCCTTGCACTGGAGCAAAGCCTGGTTTGGCTTGGCGTCTCTCCCCGCTGCCTGGATGAATCCAAGGGACGTTTACGGAAGCCCCAAAACAAGCTTATACTGCGTGCAGACCCTGTTCAGGCCTGTGGTGGAATACCTGAAGCGGGATAATGTGGGTGTCTTACATGCATCTGCCGTCATATCAGATATTACGATGTGAAAAAGAAAGTTTAATCGTTTAAAATGATTCGATTGAAGTAAACAGGCTTTCAGAATATTGCATTTTCTACTGGAGAGCGTCCTTTCCAAGGAGGCTTGGGAAGCCTGTGGCAGCTGATACCAGGTGTCATTAATGGCCACAGAACGGTCTGACCCATAAATGCCATCCTCCCAAATGGTTTCTTTGGGGTGAGGGGAGGAACAGGAGGGCATCAGTCTGCTTTGAGAAAGCCTGAGCACCCTCCTCTGAGCCGCGGCGCTGCGTTTGGCCAGGGGTGGCTTTCTCAGTCAGGGACCTAGCGCTTGGCAGATGACACCGCGTTGGCCACTGAAAAAACTTGCCTGCCTGTTCTTGAGGCAAGCGCCTGTTGAGAATGAAGCCCCCCTTTGCAGGAGTGTTCATGGGGGAGGGAGTCAAAAACGTCAAGATGGTGGCCACAGCCATGCGATTGAAGCCCTGCCCCTTTTAGGGTGTTGCTTCAATTGCTCGCTTGTGACTGCCATCTTGACTTTTTTGACCCGTCCTCTCCCAGACCCCTCCTGTCTCTTTGCTGAAGTTTGCACCCTCAAAGGCCAAGCCAAAAAGCCAGGGACCCAGACCAAACATCTCATAAAACCCATTCTAGACTCAATATGCGTGTGCGATCATTTTCAAAGTATTTATTTTGTCATTTTCAAAGTATTTCGAATGTGCTTTAATTATCCTGGCGCATGTGTGTTAAATTAAATTATTTAATTTAATTCTCCTGACACATTTCTGCTGAGCCATGATTAAACTGTGAACAAACCGTTCATGGCTGGGTTGGCATTTCACACTAAGCCATAAACCATGGTTTAGAAATCATAACCGCCAAGTTCACACAACAGGCTAAAGGAAACGATATGCCACAGTGTGGCTTAGCGCCTTGTGTGAACTCCAGTCTCCTAACCAATAGCACAGATGATCTAACCTAACTGGAACGACTGGCTTCTCCTGAATTCGGAGTTAAGGTTGCTTTGGGAGGGGGCGTCAGTATCCCCCCCCCGCCGCTAAAAATAAAGAAATGACTTAGTGGCACCCAGAATGAAATGTTGAAGCCTGCAGAAGTCCGAACTTTCCGGAAAGCGACCGCTAGGGCAGATCCGCAGCGGCCCCTCGGTTTGCTAAACCGGGGCGGGCGCGGAGCCGCGCGCCAGCAGTTCCCGGGGCCTCGGACTTTGCCGACCAGCCGCTGTCCCGAGCGCGCTGCGCCTGGAGGAGGAAGAGTTAAGCGCCGGTTTGTGTGTGTGTGTGTGTGCGCGCGTTTGTGCGGTTTTTATTCCTCCCCTGCCGCTCCGTGATTTTGAGAGACTCGCCGAGAGCGGAGGAGAAACGGGATTGGAACAGGAAAGCCAGGAGCTCCCGGGCAGAGCAGGGCGCCTCCCGCCGCACCGAGCCTCTGACTTTGCCCGGGCTGGGGGACCGCGCAGTCCGGAGAGGTGAGCGTCGCGCGCCGCGCCGCCGCCGGAGGCATCGCCGCTCCTCCGGAGGCTGCTGGAGAACTCGGGCGCCCGGACCCTCCCGCGCTCCCAGCGGCGCGGCGGAGCCCTCGGGGGCGGGGGCCGCCCCTCCGCGCCAAAGTTTCTCCCGACGGGAGGAGGGAGGAGCGGGCGAGGCCGCGGGGAGCCGGAGGCGAGGCTGCGCCGTCCGCGCTCGCCGGTCCCGGGGCGGTCCGAGAGGGGTCGGCGCAGCTCTCGGCGGGCGGCCAGGGGGGCGTTGCGTTGCGCAGCGCGCCGCGGGCTCCGCGCCTCCCTCTGCGCCAGCTGGAGCGGCAGCGCTGGGTTGCGGCGGCTGCCAGCAGAGAAACGCTCTCCCGGCCCTCGTAAAGCCAGGCTTCCCAAACTCTTCCCTTGCCAGAAATGTCGGTATCCGATGAACCCAGGGAGGATCCTCCGGGGATCGGTGCCTTGTGTTGCGGTCCTTCTCGCTTTGCTTCGTCCCCGCCTTTCACGGCTATCCACTTCTCATCCACATGTATTCACGTACAAGAATTTCGGAGAGCGATTTGACCGGCGGCGTTCATCCTCATAACTTGCTCTCGGTGTTTTGCGAAGAGTAACTCTAAGCCTGTGCAGAGTGTTTTTCTACTTCCTGTTCCATTCCCCACCTCCCTAACAGTCCCAGGAGTACACCTGAATTTCCCCTATGTATTTTTATTAGAAAGTAATTCTGACTACTCAGAAACATTATACAGAGAGAAAAAGGCTGGATGGTAAAACGTTGGTAATTTTTAGCAAAGTCAACTGCCTTTTCGATTGAAGCCCGGGGAGAAACTAATTTCTTCTATCTTCCCCATGTTTTTGCCCCTTTCTCTGGGCAAAACAGTTGCTGCCCTACATTTCCTTTGTGGCACCTAAAACACCAAGGATGAGATCCTGTTTTTCTCCATTTTCATTACAAAGATCGTGGGCTGCTGCTTTCGTACCCCGCTGCCCCCACTTTGGACCTGGGCCTCTGCTCCAAGCAGTTAGCGAAGACCACACAGCTCTTCCCCAGCATGGGGAGCTTTCTGGGCATGACCATGCGTTGCCAGATTGCTCCCCCCAAGGAGGAGAAGCCCTCTTGGATCAGACCCAAAGCCCCTGGAGCCCTCAAGAAGCCGTGATGTTCCCAGGATCGTTTTTTCAGACATACCCCTAAAAATTTAACTTTGGAATTCAGTCATCATGATTAATAGCCATTGATGGTCTTTTTCTACTTACTTGAAAAGTATTTATTTTTCCTAAATGTCCCATCCTAAAAAAATGGCTGGACCAGGTTTTTACATTTAGAAGAAGGGAGAATAACCATTTTCCTATCCATATTTGCTATACTGCACCCTCTTGCTTGCCTCTTTACTCCCCAAAATTAAACCTGCCCCAAATCTCTAAGCCTTTTTTCAGTTCCTCCAGACCTCTCTTTGTCTGATCCGATGAATGGGCTTATTTTCTCTAATAAGCAATTCAGTGGGAACAAATACTTACACTTTAAGTGGCTAAATCTTTCTAGCGCCCCCCCCCCCTCCCCGGCAAGGTAATAAATGAAAAGCCAGATATCAGCTTACTCAGAAGCTTAAGGAAGGACAACAGGCTGGTAGACCAACCTCATTTCTCATTAGCTTTATGCCTGTGAAATACCCAGCCATCCAGCACTCAGGGTTGGAAAATATTAAATCAGAGCTCTGTGATACTGGACAACAGGAGCCTGTCATCTGAGCCAAACTGTCAAGGTGACAGTGAGGACTTGAAAATTGCAATCCTGGTTCTTCGGAGAAGAAGATGTGAGGTTTAGAACTGATAGCATGCCTTCTAAGTAGCGTACAAATGGGTGGTTATTAGCGCTGCTTGAATCCCAGCTCCTTGTAGAGATTCCTAAGCTTTGACTCATGGATTCTTAACATCTTGGGAGGCATAGAGTGAAGATTTGGGAGAAGGGTGGCACGGCAGAGTTGTTTCTTTGGAAGCTGATTGGTTTCAGTTCCCCCAAACATTTATTTGTGTTTATGACAGGCATGAGTTGGAGGAAGAATCTCAAAAGGAGCACCACAGAGATGAGGACATGGTTCCTCTCCCTGGTGGGTTGTTTTAGATCCAGGGACTGACTTAGCCCAACCTTCCCTACCTTGCTGCCTCCGTAATTCTCATCCAGCATCAGGTTGAAGAAGACCCTGAGCACGTTTCAAGGTCCAGAACTCGCCCCTAGAAAGTAATGAGAGAGAGGAATGTCTTGATTTTGATAATTATGCACATGTAATCAAAATAAACACATGTTTAGCAACTTTTTGGAGTGTTCTAGGCAAGGGTTTTTATCAGGATTTTTGACAAAGAGCCCTCAGGCTGTTTTGATAAAGATTAAGGGCTGATGGCTCCATACTAAATGCCAGTTATGTTCTAGTAAGAAGACTACTTAATAGAAGATGGCTGGTGTGTTACCAAAAGCAACAAGGGGCAGGAGGTGAATGGCAAATTAGATGGGAAGGGAATAAAGCCTGAATAATATCTGGGTCTTCTAAAACATGCCCTATTTCTAAGCAAGCACCGTTGATGTCATCTGTAGCTATGTCTGTGTGGACACGCGTCCTTCAAAATAGTGGACCTTTCTTCCCCTCCAAGTAATACGTTTAAGATAAGATGTTGTTCTTCACGCTGATGAACTTCCAAATTATGAACAGTGAGCAAATCAGAGAGTTAAAGAAGCATCATAGTATTTTGTTCTCTCTTCCCTCCAGCCCAGCAAAACGAGAGTCATGTTCCTCCTCTTTTCTGGATCCTTTCCCACAGATATCTATGTTTAATCCTGAAAGTAGGATGGCCTTCTTTATGTATTCTCCCATGTTTTGCCTGTGGATTTGATTTCGGATTGTACCTTATTTGTCTTTAAAACACCCACCATCCGGGTGCAAAGCTCAGGCCTACTTGGCAGTGCTTGGCTGACCTAGAACATGGGCCAGGGCCAGGAAGGGTGAGTGGCCAGGAAGAGCTAAGCTTCCTTTTCCTGCTGCTCGGTTCCTCCTTCTAATGGCTCTTCCTCTTTCATATTTAAGGAAGCTCCCCATAGATAAATGAGAGCAAGAGTAACTGAAGGAGGAGAGATTTTCAGAGAGGGGTGACAGGCAGGTGACAGTTGCTAAACCTCTGCACATCTGTTTCCTGTCCTACCTTTGGGAATTCAGGGGGCTATCAGGCCAGACAATGAATTCAGCTGTAAGAGGCACAGGGTGGACTAATTGGCAAGGGCAGTGAAAATGGATTTTTTTGACGCTGTTATTTTGCATTTCATCTGAAAGGTTCCTAATGCAAAGTATACATGTGTGCGAATGTAAGAAACAATCCTTGCTCATGCTTTAATATAGAAAAATATCATACAAAATCAACAACATTTAGATGTCGGTGTTTAATGTTATAGCAATTTTAATCACTTCCTCTGCAGTCTGATAGAAGGATTATGATTGGGGAAGAGGTGAAACCTGATAGATCTGCCTTCTCAAAAAGGTTGCTGGCGCTGTTTTCTGCTTTCTGCTTTCTTGCTGAATTTAGTGCTGAAATGTCTTAGATTACCCCTTCTTCAGATTTCTTCTTCATTTTTTAGGCTTCTATGATGTCTTGACCACACACGTTTGGAATCAGCTGTCCGTATTCTGAGTATCTTGGTTTTAAGTTTCTCGCCCTCATGGTTATGAAGAGTGACTGGGGATCTGGTGCTTGGTATCCGGCATACTTGATTCAGAGGTGTGACCAAGAGGCAAAAGTTGTAGGCTTTGGCATCCTTTCACACTGGTAGGCCAGGCTCCACAATCCACAGCATATATGCCTAGGAAGAGAGTGCTTTTAACGGCAAATAGGTGGGTAAGAAATGGTTGAAATGAATGAGGAAGAGAAGGACGTGACTGCCCTCCCTCCTTCTACAAAGCCCTCTACAAATCTTTGAAGAATAGCTATTGTTTGAGATGGTTTGCTGGTAAATGTAACCCTTTTATAACTTTGCTGTCTCTTTTTTTATTTAACTGTTTTTGCTGGAAGGAAAGGGGAGAATGTGTGAGTCATGTATGTGCGTGTATGTGTGAGAGAGAATGGTTGCTGTATGCAGAATTCAATTGGCTTTATAATTAGTTGTCTAATTCAACTAATTCAATTAATAATCATTACTGGTTGAATTTATGTAATCTCATTGTTTTGCCGTGCCCTTTTGTGGGGGGGGGGGTAGTTTCTTGATAGGTATGTACAAATCAACACATGCACAGATGTATTAGAGAGGGGGCAGGAAAACTCAGGATTGGTTTCCCTAAGCTTGGCAAAGTGGGGATGTTGGGCATTGTATAGAATTTTTGTGGGTATATTTTTTCTATCTAATTTTCCTTTTTTGAAAGATCTTCAATTTAGGCTTGCCTTCCTTTGAGCTACAGTAGTGATCCGTAGCTCTTTCCCGTGCCTTTCTCTTGCTTCTCTTTCTACTCTCTCCTTGCCTTTCGTTTTCACAGTTCTTGCTCTAATATTCCAAATTATTGGCTGCCCCCACCCTGGAAATGGAATATTATACCAAGTCAATAAGTACACCCAACTTAATTTGCAGAATTATAGTATGTGGTAGCAAAGCAGGCATGTTCCTTTTGGAACAGGGTTCCTCAGCCTTGGCGACTTCCCTCAACTCATCCTGGCTGGGGAATTCTGGGAGTTGAAGTCCACACATCTTCAAGTCGCCAAGGTTGAGGAACACTGTTTTGGAATATAGAACAGCAACTCTCTAACTTTATTTCACCTGCTGTAAGCATGATCCTTCAAATGAATTCAGGCTTATTGGACTCAAGTTAATAAAAAAGGAATTTTCTGATGGTTTAAGGCTGAACTCTGAAGCCTTTTGTAACGTATAAGACAGTATAGGTGGCAGCAAAAGAATTAAACCTAGCTGGCCTATGCATCTTGCTTTGTGAAAGCACCACTAAAAAAAAGAAAAGTTTTTAAATTTTTAGTTGCTTCCACTGAACTGCATGGGTAGCCAGAGATTCTGTTCATTTCCATAGTTGTCATACAGGTAGTCCTTACTTAACAACCACAATTGAGACCGGCAACTCCATCGCTAAGTGCCATGGTCACTAAACAAAACATCATGCGACTGTGATGGAGTTATGACCTCACTTCTGCTGCGGTTGTTAAGCAAATCACCATAGTCATTAAGCGAAACATCACATGACCACAGCTTCCAATTTTACGGCCACCTTCTCCATTGACTCTGCTTGTCGCAAACCAGTTGCAAAGCAACAAATGGCAATCACATGAGTTGTAAATGCAAGGACCAGTCGTAAAGTTACTTTTGCAGTGCCATTGTAACTTCAAACAGTCGTTAAATGAGGCAGTTGGTAAGTGAGGACTACCTGTACTGAACTCACTGGGATAAGTGATTACATCTGCCTGTCTCATCAGATCTGGCAGAGAAGGCAAGCTGCAGGTCCCGTCTGCTAGAGAATTACACTTGGTGGTTCCCAGGAGGCAGGCCTTCTCTGCTGTGGCGCCCGCCTTGTGGAATCTTCTCCCCCCAGAAGTGAGGTCAGCTCCATCCCTCTTAACATTCCACAAGTCCCTTAAGACCTGGTTATGTGATCGGGCCTAGGGCTCCCAGGGGACCGGGGAGATTTTACGCTGGCTCCCTTATTCATTTATCCCCTCCTGTTTTGTGTGTTTTTATAGTTTTTTATATGTAGTTGTTTTCATGTTTTTTTTTTTTTAATTGCTGTATGCCGCCCAGACTCACCTTGTGTGAGATGGGCGGCTATATAAATATGATAGATAGATAGATAGATAGATAGATAGATAGATAGATAGATAGATAGATAGATAGAGCTACTGCACGGAGAGCACTACTTCATTTTCAAGGCGGAAAGCTGCCGAAAGATCATCACTGAAAGGACGGGGTCTTCAAATTCATTGAAAACTCTCAATTCTTTTTGGCAAGAGTGACAGTGATGAGAAATGATGGGGAGTATTTGTGAATATCATCCCTCTCTGAAATTCTTTCTGCAGCTTGGTTGTTTCAGCGGGAGCTAGAACGTTGCATACCCAGGGGATTCACTTAAAAATACCTGACCTTCCAACTAGATAGCTTGTACGTGCAAAATATGACTTAGAACTGGCCTTTCAGGTGTCCATTACCCAATGACACTTCAAAAAATACTGTGGCCACTGATTTTTCTTAATAGGATTATATCATTTCATTCTATGGTAGTCTTACTCAGGGGAATCTGAAAATCGCATTATTTCTAGCCAGGTATCAGATGAATATCTCTCATTTAGAAACTTCCTATTTTTAGGTCTGGAGAAAAACATACATTTTACAATTATTTATGAATACAATGGCCTGAAAGATGTTATAAACAAAATAATTTCAGCAACTGTGATCTTATTGTTTGAAAGTCTTCCTTGCCCCTATATTGAATAGAACTAATTGAAACCTTGACAAATACAGGTAGTCCTCGCTTAATGACCCTAATCGGAACCAGCAACTCCATCACTAAGTGACACAGTTGTTAAGTGAGACATCATGTGACCATGACGGACTTACAGCCTCACTTCTGCTGTGGTCATTAAGCGAATCACCTGTGGTCGTTAAGTGCAACATCACATGACCGTGACTTGTGAATTTACTGCCAGCTTCTCCATTGACTTTGCTTCTCAGAAGCCAGCTGTGAAGCACCTGAATCTCGATCACATGACCGTAGGGACGCTGTGACAGTCTTAAGCATGTGGACCAGTCATAAAGTTGCTTTTTCAGTGCCATAGTAACTTCAAATGGTTGCTAAACAGAGAAGTCATTAAGTGAGGACTATCTGTAACTTATATCAGTAATCCATTGCTACAAATCAGGTATAGATGTCTCTTTCCAGTAGTATATAATATGTCTTTTAGCCCACCCTTATGCCTGAAAAGTCCACAGTTCTTGATATGTTGATAGATTCCAAATATAATTTAGTCAATATATAGTCAAGAACAACATAGGTGCTTTTAGCATGCAGCAACCACATTGAAGCCATATTAACAATCCCATTGATATTGGTGCCAAATGTGACAGTAATAGGACAAGACCAAAACGTATGAGTTAATGTTTCAGCTTCAGGATTTTATCTCCAGTAGCAAGACAATTGTAACCAGTTCTTATTAAGCGTTCTCTGAGGTGTCCTGAAGCGATTTTTGCTATTCTATTAAACTCATGTTTAGATCATAGGAAAACACTTCCATGTTTTTAAAGCAAATCCCTATTGGTTTATCAGCACATGACATTCAATTTGCTATTTCAGAGCATGTGCAAATAACACAACTTTCACCAACCATCCTTTTCCTGAAATGGCCAGCCAGTTCTCGGATGTCTAGAAGCCGGACAGAAGGGCAATAACTTTCTCCCATTGTCGTTCTTAGAAACTAGTATTTAAAGGCAAGATACATCTTCTATAATTATTTTTACATCTGTCAGTGACCTATAACCTGTGGAATGTATTTATAATGGGGGAGGAGAGGCCTAGGAGAACTAAATTCAGATTTATGGGAACTTTCTCTCATAAAAATCTTGAAATCTACCAGCTGAAGCCAGATGTTCATGCTTACCGTTAAAGAACTCTGCACATACAAATTCATTTTGAATATTAAAATGGTAGGAAGAATACAGTAATCTGTTTCTGATTCCATCAAGGTTTTCTTATTCAGCTGTTACTGAATAATTGAAAGTCAAGAATCTTTGCTGATTTATGCAGATCGCCTGGAGACCTATGCATTGTGTTTCCTTTTAAACTGCAGTCTGCACTCCTGTTAACATTACTAAAAAATGATGATGTGTTACTATAAAAAGTGCATGAAAAAGAAAATAAACGAAGTGATTTGGGATTTCGACATGAGTAGATTCCCTGTAAATACAGTGGTACCTCGGGATACGAACTTAATCCGTTCTGTGACTCTGGTTGCAACTCGAGTTGGTCTCAAGTCGAGGTAAAGTTTCCCATAGGGTTCAATGTAAATCCGGTTAATCCGTTCCGCCCTCCGAATTTGGTCGCAACCCGAGGCAAATTTCCCCATAGGGTTCAATGTAAATCCGGTTAATCCGTTCCGCCCTCCACCCAAATTTGGTCGCAAACCGAGGCAATTTTCTCTTCAGAGCCTTACTCCCGCCAAGCCTGCTCTGCATTTTCTTTGGAGCCATGCTAACACGCACAGCAAAAACCTTCGCAAAACACCGCAAAACACACCACAAGCCTCACCAAACGTCTCCTTGCTACCGCGACCTCGCCCACAGGAAGCTGCGACCGCGTGGCAGCAGGGAAAATGGCCGCGGATCCGGTTCGTAACTAGAGGCGAGTTCATAACCCGAGGTAAATTTTTCCTGCCGAAGCTGGTCGTAACCCGAAACGTCCGTTAGTAGAGGCGTTCGTATCCCGAGGTACCACTGTACTATTGAATCATAGAATTGGAAGGGGTCATTTAGGCTGCACTGAGTCCAAACCTCTGTGTAGTTCAGAAATCCAAATTAAAGTATTTCTGGCAAGTAATTGTCTAGCTTCTGCTTGAACATATCTAAGGAAGGAGAGCGCACCCTCTCTGGGAGAAATTGACTGCACTGTCAAAATTATCTTTCTGTTGGGAAGTTTTCTCTAATGTTCAGTCCGAATCTGCATTCTGGTATGATTCCATTATTTTGTGCCCTATCCCCTGGAACAATAGGGAACATGTTTTGACTTCCTTTTTTATATCATCTTTTTTGGTACTTCAGGTGTGCTGTCATATCTCTCCTCAGTCTTCTTGGTGCTAAGTGTGGTCAGATCCTTCTGATCTCTTCACCGGACCTAGTTTCTAGACTGCTGATCCTCACTGCCACTCCGTGAACATGTTCCAGTTTTTCTGAATCTTTCTTAAACTGTAGTAGCCAGAATTGGATAGGGTACTCTTTGTAGGGTCTGACCAATATAGAATAAAATAGAATTATTAGTGCTCATTATTTGAAAACTAACCCTAATCTAAAATTTACATTTGCCTTCTTATTTAGTAACAACATACTTCATTTGTAGTCAACTAATAGTCAGCAATCTTTTTCATGAGTACCATTATCAGTGGGGACATCTGCAAGGGGGATGTCAACAAAATCAAGATGGTGTCTATAGCCACATGTTCAAAGCTCTTTTTAACACATGTCATGTAAAAAAGAAGTGAGCTTCAATTGCTTGGTTATGACCACCCTCTTGATTTGTTTGACTGCCCCATTGGATGACCCTGGTTGCCAAGCCCCCATACCATAGCTCTTCATTTGATTCTTGTTTCCTAAGGGAACAACTTTGCATTTGTCTCTGTTAAATTTCACTTTGTTACTTTCAGCTCATTTCTCTAGGCCGGTGTTTCTTCAAGTGCGGTCCTAGGACCTCTGGGGGTCCCCCAAGACCCTCTCAGGGATCTACAAAATCAAAATGATTTGTCGGCCTATGTTGAAAAATAATACAATATTAAACATCCAACAATCATGAGAAGCAGTAGTGGCAGCAGATTTGTCCGTTTTAACTTTTAATGCGGTAAATATCAATAAATATAACCCACACAAACAAAAGCTCTTTTGGGGTCCTCCATAATTTTTAAAAGTGGGAAAGGGTCCTGAGAGAAAAAAGTTTAAGAAACACTATTTTAGACCGTCAAGATCATTTAAATTGTATTTAAATTGTATTTGAGATGGGCGGCTATATAAATATAAGTAAATCAATAAAATTTCTCTGTTCTAGGCTATTCTACCCAGTTTTGGGTCATGCGCAGATTTCATAAGCATTCCCCCCGCCTCTTCTTCTAAGTTATGAACAAAAATAACGATGAGTTGGGGGCCCAGAACTTTGTGACAACTCAGCTGATCCCTCATACCCCAACAACATGGTACTACTGTTACTTTCTGTACTTCTTTTAATCCAGCTGCTCACGATGCCGTTGCCTTCTACACCAGTAGAGCAGTAGTGAATAGTTTTAATATACAGTGCTCTTTTTCTGCCCATTCTGTTCTTTTTGAGCATACTGTATCCTTCAACTGCCATCACCAGGTCCTCCTTCTAACTGTTAAATAGTATTTGCTTTTCTAATGAGGCTCATCTAACTTTCCAGTACACTGAGCATTAGTGTATAGATGATAAAAGCCATGAATTTTATGAACCCTTTTTTTTTTTCCTGATTTTCATTGAGTGCTGTAATAGGTCCATTAGAGCAACATTCCTGCTTCTTTCTACAGTGTGAAAGTTCTTTTCTGAAGTTCTTCAGAGTTTTCAGATTCCCCAAGCTTTGAAGAAACACATTTACCTGTCCTTGTGAGGTGCAACCAACTTATCTCAGTGATCTATTACCACATAATTGTCAGTGGTCTTGATCAGTCTTGGAAGTAGTTCTGTCACATCTCTGAACCTCGCTCCCAGTAGAGAAGCCTACTTCATGAGGATCTGGGGCTAGTGGGCACACCCTTGCTTTAATAGTGAGTCACCAACCACCACAGTTGTTCTCTTCATCTTCTTGCAGTTACATCTCTTCCACTGTCCTGACTCCTCTTCCACAGTGTCTCTTCCTCTCCAAAGGATCAAGGCCAGAGAACTAAGTCCTCCATGATGCTGAACTCTTCTATGTCTTTCTCTTTTGATGGTCACTCTCGTCCACTAAGTTTGTTCCCTTGTTTATGGTCTTCCTTAGGAAGAGTGGCTTCCAGTGTAATTTTTTTGTGGTAACTCCTTTCTTGGACTCGATCTGTCTTCATCTTTCATGAGCTGCTTGCTGCTCCAATTCTTTGATTTTTTTTCTTTAAGCCCTGTCATAAATATACACCTGAGTATTCTTGGACAGGAACCCAATCAAGCTGCAAGCATTGCTGGTCACAACTGGAGATTGCTGTTTGTTCAGCTTCACTTTTGATTCTCATGGTAGAAAGTTTATCATTTCTCCGTCTGTTTCCTTCTGAGGTTAGCTGGGTACCAGCTCTTGATTTAGAGGAAAAAATTGTTAGGGATGGTCCCTTAACTCTTCTGCCAACCCCTTGTTTGCTGACTATTACTAGTTTGGAGCTCTTTAGATTAGATTGGAAAAAAAAAACAGTGAGCAAAAGGATATATAGTAGAGATATTTTAGGAGAAAAGTTGTGTTAGTCTGTGGTGGCCAAAAATCAGGAGGAGTCTAGTAGCATCTTTTCAGACTAACAAATTTCATTAAAGGTGTAAGCTTTAGTTAGCTACAGCTCACTTCATCAGGTGCATGGAGTAGCTAAACTAAACTGATTCAGGATTTAAATTGGGATGAGGTGGGAGAGAAGGGAGGGAAAGACAGGGTGACTATGAAGGTGCAGGTTGTGTGTGAGACAGATTACAAGTATGACATCTTGGCTTCCTTGATATAATCCACTTTAATCATAATGACAACAGCCCCTCTCTTGTCAATTTGTTGATCTTGATATTGTTGCTCTTGAGGCCTTGGATGGTATCTCATTCTGCCCTGCTGAGTTTGTATTTAACAATAAGTTTCTAGTCCTTATGGTAGCAGAATCATACTACTAAAAAGACAGACTACCAGTGGATAGAGAGCTATGGTCTTTGCTTCTGTAGTCAGACACGGCTTGCAGAAAATGCCATTGACTGTGTATGGTTTAGCTAATGAATCAATATTCCTTTTCCCAACAGTCTTGCTGATACAAGAATGCCTTTAATTGTTTTAACATCTGCTGCCCGTCTCATGTTGAGCTCTAGTTTGTCACAGATTGCACCCACAGTCCAGTCAATAATGCTATTAGGAACAGCATAGTTTTTATGCACAAGAGAATTATCTTGCCTGTAAATTCGACATTTATTTATTTATGTATTTTTGTAAGGCTCCAAACTCGGTACTTCCCAGTTCCCATGGGTGCAGAAGATTTAACAAAAGCAAAAGCAGTTTTTGTCCTTCTCCTGAGAGGAGAACATGCTGGAAAGTCCCCGTAGGCAGCAACTACAGTGGTACCTCGGTTCACGAACTTAATTCATTCCACGACTCTGGTCGCAAACCGAATTGGTCGTGAACCGAATCAAATTTTCCCATAAGGTTCAATGTAAATACGGTTAATCCGTTCTGACTCCTACGAATGTGGTTGCCAACTGATTTTGGTTGCCAACCGAATCAAATTTTCCCATAAGGTTCAATGTAAATACAGTTAATCCGTTCTGAACCATATGTATTTTTTTTTTAAACCACAGAAATATGAAACAAAGTACAGTACAGTACACTATGAAGAGAGAGAACACTAACCTTGCTCAAGGCGACTTCTGGCATGGAGGACAGGAAGGCGGGTGGGGAGGCAGTTATTGTTTGGAGGGAGAGTCCCCCTCCCTACAGGAAGCCACGACCACGTGTGTCAGCAGGGAAAATGGCCACGGATCCTGTTTGTCACCCGATGCGGCGTTCGCGAACAGAAGCACAATTTTGCGAACGGAGCTGTTCGTGACCCGAATTGGTCGTGAACAGAAGCGTTCGTGAACCGAGGTATTACTGAAATTCCGATTTGGGGGGAGGCACATAATCAGTATTTATGTCCGCGTTACTAAATTCTGCAGCTGACTCTTATTAAGCTACTAAAGTGCCTAATTTTGTGAGTTGAAATATTAAATGAGTCATGAAGTCCTCATAGATGGTAAGATTTAAAATGAGGGAATTTATCACACTCAGGGGGCCGGCTACAAATTAAAAGTTGCAGGTGGAGTTTAGAGCGGAGAATTAGGGATCAGGTCTCCGTTGCTGAGACCCTGGGGTTGCGCATGAAAAAAGGTAGCAAGCTGGCTGAAGACCCAGCATCCTAAAGAGAACAGCCGTGTCTCTGCTCTCTTCCTGTATTTCATGGTATTCTGACATTGAGGAGTTGAATTTTATGAAAGTTTGCAACCAAAGGGAAGTTATTATCCCTTGGGGTGGAGAGATAAGCTTGCCAAATGACCTTGCTTGTCCTGTGCTTTAACAGCCCTTTGGTTTCCTGAAATCAGCAAGGAAAATTTTTAGATAATATAATCGTGAACACTTGCTAACTTCTGCGGATCAGAAGGTTGCTACGGGTCCAGGATCAGTGGTGTGTAAAGTTGACCACCATACACAAAATGCGGCTCTTAGGAGCACTCAGCCTTTCATTTAACTGATTTCATCTCTCTTCCAAGAGCAGGACTAAGACAAAATAATTTACTATGTTTATTATTTTTAAACGATTATTTCTTTACTTTTAGGTGTATTAGTAATGTCCTTTAGTTACATTCTCCAGGGGTTTACAGGAAGAACGAGGAATTAAAATGTCAAGTTTCACATAAATGGTAACTAACTAGAGGAAGTAGATAAATTTGTGTTATCTTGGTAGAATGGACAACGGAGAAATTTACAGTGTGCTAATGTAGATAGAAGGGGTGGGGGTAGTCTGTGGCCTTTTATGAAGAACAAATGTTTTGCCAAAAGAAGAAAAATGGCTATGTGTAAGAATGTGCTTCAATTCATTATACAGAGAATCGGGTATAAAACTTAAAGGTGGGTTGAATGTAAGTGGGAATGTGATACATAGAAAGTGTGCGAAGTAAAACAAGAATTGATCATAAATGATAGGTGATGAATGAATGTGGGTCGAATGCACAAGTGGCCAGTTTGAAAGCAGTAGACTGAAGCGCGGGGGGTGAGGGCTGGTCAGACAGAGAGAACTAACAAGGATGGGATTGCACAGCATATACATAAAGGAAGAGTCAATGGGCTGAGAGGAAGGGAAAAACCAAGAAGATCATGGTTGGATGGAATTGATAAAATCCTCAGAAAGAGTGAGGTGAGAAGCTTAAAGAACAAAACCAAGGTATGAAGCAGTGAATGGACGAGCTGGAGGCAAGGATGGCTTTCAAAAATAGAAAGATATTGTATGCATGGAGAGATTTAGGGCAGTGCTTCTCAACCTCAGCAACTGTAAGATGTGTGGACTCCAGCTCCCAGAATTCCCCAGTCAGTTTACACATCTTAAAATTGCTGAGGTTGAGAAGCACTGGTATAGGTGTAAATTAGGTGTTTCCTCTTCTCTTCTCTCCTGTCTTTAATTTTTTGGCTTATTATTTCTTACTCCTTATCTGTGCTTTGCATGAACATGCTTACCTAACTGGGAAGAGTGTGATAGATAAGTACGTGTGAAAGCCGCAATAGCATAAAGCAGTCCACAGAGTTCCAGTTGTCCTCCCAACCTTGTGGTAAATAAATCTCTGCCTGGGCCCAAAAAGGGCAATACTGTAAAGTTCATTCCAAGGGACTTTGGAGAGAACTTTCTTACACTTCCCCTCCCCTGAGAAGGCACTCTTTGGTAGCCACCTCCTTCATTTCATGTGCTAGCAAGAGTCCTTTCAAGAATCCCTCAACTGAAGTCTTTAAAGGGTAGGTAGATGTGTGTGTGTAATTCACACAAGTATCAAACTGTCCTGCTTTTAAATTGCATCTAAGGCATCTTTTCGATATTACTGTACTGTATAGGGATCATTTACTTTTCATACTCTTTCAGAAGCAATTTCAGACTTTTCAAAAGTATGATGTGTCCATCTCAATCAGCGTGGCTTGATGAAAGCTATATCAGAGGTGGCTGAAAAGCACGGAAAGACATTGATTCTCACTGTATAGTTATTTATGAGTTGTCAGGAGATGAGACTTTTTCTTTTCCTTAATTTTGTGGCTAAAGACGTGTTCTTGTTACAAGATCAGTGGACTTGAATGTGAATGAAAGAGAAGGCCCTCAACAATTGCCCATGGTCAGTTGTCTCCGGCCTAATTTCTAAGTTTGTAACAACAGGTATCCTTGGGACATGTGTCCCCTTCATGTATGTAATAATTTCACAATTGGGATTATAACCAGGAGGAGGGAGGCCCGTTGAAACCCAACTGACAATTTGCTGGCACATTATAGCAGATATAATAAAGGAAAGGGAGCAAAGAACTTTGGCTGGGCTACCTTCCTCTTTTTCCCTGCTTCCTAATTCTCTCATCTTCTGTGACCTACCTCTTTATAATTTTGCAGGAAATTGCTTTGAAGCTGTCCAAATGGCAGCAGCCACCTTTCACATTTACTTAAGTTTGCCTTTTCCCAGTACATGTTGTCCTTCCACCAAAATATGAATGTAGTATCACACAGCATGTTTTGTCCTCTTGGAGTGTCTGGTTACACATTTGACAAGGACCTTCTTAAGGTTGGCTGGTGTTGATATGAGAACATCATATGTCATTGTGAAATATGCGGATGATACAACGGTGGTGGGTCTTATCAGGGATGACAATGAGTGAGCTTATAGGGAAGAGGTGAAGGGTCTGGTGGAGTGGTGTAATAAAAACAGTTTGGTGCTAAATGTGGAAAAAACTAAGGAGATTATCCTAGATTTTAGGAAGAACCGGTGTAGTCACACTCCCCTTTTTATTAATAACATAGCTGTGGAGTCAGTCAGTAGCATTAGATTCCTAGGGGTCCAGTTAACGAATAGTCTGACCTGGTCCCTTAACACCGTATTTTTGGTGAAACGAGCGTGGCAACATTTGCATTTTTTGTGCCAGACGAGGAAAGTACATCTCTCATCCTCCATTCTCCTTACTTTCTATAGAGGTACTATAGAGAGTGTACTCACTAACTGTATTTCCATCTGGTATGGAGGCTGTAGTGTGATGGAATGGAATTATGAAGGCCAAGCTCAGGGAGATAAGCATTTTCTTAGCTCACCGGAACCGCGTGAGAGGAACAAAAGGATGAGACTGGCACCTCCCTGAGGAATTCACACTGTTGTGGCTGGAGGACTTTGGGAACTGGGGTTTTAGTCTGGGAAGATTCTTGCTAGAGGTTGTAGCTAATAAACATAGCTGGACTGAATTTGCATGGTCTCTTGGAGTTCCTTGGGCTAGGCCTGACATGTAGTGCCTCAGACAGGAAGTCTGTGCAGAGGGTAGTAAGGGCAGCAGAGAAGATAATTGGGATCTCTCTGCCTCTCATCCAAGATCTAGCATATGTGCGGTGTTTGTCTAGAGCCCGGAAGATCGTCAGTGACGCCTCCCGTCCTCATCATGGCCTGTTTTCTTTGTTACCTTCTGGGAAGAGGTTCCGCTTCTCCGATGTAGAACAGCCAGATTCAGAAATAGCTTTGTCCCCCAGGCTATTAGATGTCTGAATGTTTAATATCAAATGTATAGAATGTATATTTATAGTAACTTAGGTATCTCAATTGTATTTTAGTGTATGATTGTGAGCCAATTCCAATGGAATCTCATTTTATTATGCACTTGGTGTGTAGTGTATAGTGGAATGACAATAAAGTTATTATTCTATTCTGTTCTGTTCTGTTCTGTTCTGTTTGCTTTTTCCTGGGGTAGGAGAATGGCTTAATTATGCTTCTGCTGATGCTATTAAGGTCACTGGGGATTTAGACTAGTAATAATGAAAAGGTTGTTCTATCCCAATACCATTTTTGCTTTGCTTTTAATTTTCATTGTACCATAGGACCCTAAAACAGTAAGAGGCTGCATGTTAAATAATCCAGAATAACTGTTTGATCCTGATTCTGCATTCACAAACATGGATTAGGATGCTCACATTTCACTTAGCTTCATAATCTGTGAGATAGATTGAGTGAAGAGAGAGTGATTGGCCTAGAGCAGTGTTTTCAATCTCAGCAACTTTAAGATGTATGGACTTCAAGTCCCAGAATTCCCCAACCAGCATACTGGCTGGGCAATTCTGGGACTTGAAATCCACACATCTTAAAGTTCTCAAGGTTGAGAAACACTGTCCTAGAGTTACCCAGTGAGTCCCTGGCTGAGTGGTGATGACCCTGGATTTCCTTGGTCCAAGTCCTAGCCCTCCTTATCTTAAACGGTTATGAACGGCATGGTTTTTTTTAGGAAGGCTCTTGCTGGGACATTCATTCTGAGGAAAGATGGAGAGGTACTTTTTTTCTAGGAGAAGACCACACAGGAAGCCAAATGGAGCCCATGGATGAGTGGAAGCGTTATTGTGAAATCCAAACTGAAAGCTAGGCTACCGAAACACTTTTCTGCTTGCTTGATCTGGGGTTGTTGCCTAACTGTGAAGGACAGATGGAAACTTGGGTTTTTTTATTCGGGAGCTATCCTATAATCCAGTGTCAGTGGTTTTCACTATGATCAGATTTCTCAAACTGGCTTCCTTGGCAGCAGCCAGTAATCTTGTGCATTCTCTCTCTCTGCAGCAGGACTCAACGTCAATATAGAGACAGAGGTGCAGACTTCATTCGGAAGAACCTGCTGAACGTGTCCTTCTTTCTGAGACTGGCTCACCGCTTGAGGTTAGAGGCTGACCTCCAGCATTATAGACCGCCCTGAGTGTTTGGGCCGTCCCTTCCTTCAGTCATCCCTAGCCATTCTGGAGAGGAATGGTTCCTTTTCCTGTGGAGACACCATCTCTTGGACATCACGGCATTCCTTACTTGCTTCCCTGGGGGACCCCGGCCTCTCCTTCCGCAGTCTTTGTGGATGTGGAGTTCCAGCAGTGTGGGAAATAAGTCCTTCGACTTGCTTCAGGTGAATCTCTCCCGGTCTTGGGGACCCAATGCAGAAGGCTGCCATGCTGAGGCACCAGCTTATTGCGGGGACAGTTGCCGTGTCTGTTTCCTGAGATGCCAGGCCCTTGGGCAAAATGGAAGCCGCCAATACCAAGTCTTTCTTCTGGGAGACTTTCCCCCCCATGCCTACCTGTCGGGTGTACTGCAGCCCAACCTATCAGGATGGACACCTCTTTGTGGTGGGGGGCTGCAGCCAGCAGGGCCAGCCGCTGGACACCATGGAAATGTTGGATATTGTTTCCCGCAAGTGGATAGTGTTACCTTCTATGCCCACCCCACGGGCAGGGGCGGCAGCCGTGATGCTTGGCAAGGAAGTGTTGGTGATTGGTGGGGTTGACTCCACACAAAGACCCCTGGCCTCCGTTGAAGTCTACCGCACGGATGAAGGCAAATGGGAGAAAAGAGCAGATTTGGCTCAGGCTTCAATGGGCATCTCAGCCCTTGAGAAAGGTAGGTGGCCAGTTACTCCAGCTTGATGGGCTGATGGTGAGGAAGATAAGGGGCAGTAGCTTCCCCGATTGGAGCTCCAGACATTGGTGAAGCTGGTGGTCCTACCTATACAAATCAAAAGTTAGAGCCAGGCACGTCCCCTTGCGGACGTCTCATTCTGCTCCACGTTGCCAATTTTCCTCCCTGCTGAATGCTCAGTTTTCCTGGGCTGATTTGGTGTTTATCATTTCTGCAAAACAAGTCCCATCTCCACCCCCACCTCACCCCCGTCCCCCTTGCTGATAATCTTGCTCTTCTATATTGTTGGAGCCAATTTAGCCTCATAAAGATGCACCCTAGGAGAATATACGCTAGCTTGGGTGCACGGTCTTTTGTGAATTGATGGGTGCCCGTGGGTTTTCTGGAAAGTGTCACGTAAGGGAGACTAGGAAGAGATTGCCACGGTTAAAGAGCATGTCTACGGTAAAAGAAAAACTCTTCTTAAAACTCAGGTTGTCATTTTAAAATGATTTTTTTCTCCCTCTTCACTATGTCCCACCTTATCCAGACTTACAACCACAAGTTTAATTTAATTTTTTAATTCAAATTTAGTGGCAGCTGAAAAGTGAGTGTGGGTGTCAGCACAGAAAGAAGTTTGGCGGGGGTTGCATAGAGCCCCAGGGCTGGTTACCCACCCGTGGAATAGAGCAGAATTTTTCCCCAGGCTGTAGGCCATAGTTGGCTTTTGAAGGCTTGCTGAGGTTTAGGGAGCACCCCAAAAAATAACAGGGCAAAGAGATGACTATTGGTTTTCCTTTCAGTCACATTTACATTTATTTAAAGCTAAGCTTAAAATTATTATCCTTAGCCATATATTCAGTAGTTTTTCCTTCGTGCCACCTTCCAAATTACAACTTAATAAAACTTTGGGAGGTTGCTGGGGGTGACACCCAAGTCTCGGGGAAGGGGTTCACGGAGCCACAAGGCTGGACACAAATGTTATAGAGGAGGTGTCTTAATTAAGTACCCTTAAGACGGCAAGAGTGCCTTTTCAAGCTAAGTTAGGCAGGCAGAAAGGCACGTGGCGTGCCAAATACCTGGCATCTTCTTTCAGAAGAGTGGATTCTGTGGCATTCAAAGAAATCTCGTGGTTCTTATTTTGTAATGGGAAATGTATAATGTTTTGCTTCCATGTGTGTTTGTGTGTGTGTGTTTTAAGTACCAGCTGCCTCAAAAAGAAAAAGGGGTGAGAAAAATGGATGAAATAAACTTGTAATGGCAACTATATTCTCAGCCACGGTGGGCGCAAAGCCAGTATGCCAGTGTGGTACCTGTCTTAGCTACGAAACCCTGGGGCACCAACACCGGGTGGCCAAGTTGAAGCAACCTGCTTTTAATGAAACATGAAAACATCCATCCTCAGCCAGACCTCTTGCAGATAGATGGGACCACAACTTCCATAATGCCCAGCCAGCATGGTTTCTGTGTGCTGTTGCTCACCCGGTATAGCATTCCTTGCCTCCAAACAATAACAAAAAAGCCTAACAAACCCTCTTCCTGTCTTTTTATATTTGTCAATACAAATAATGCAAAAGGTGCATTTGGCAGGCACCAAACTGATTTGCAACAAAGAGGCATTTTTCATTAGAAATTTGTACCCCCGTCCCTCCACATCTTCGTCTTAATTTAAAGCAGCCACAGGAGGCTGCCAGTTGAGCTGCAGAAATGAGGCCGGGGAGGGCTGTGTCCTTGGTCCCTCAAAGATTTTGTTCACCCCACAAGGAAATCCGGTTTCCCCTTTTCCCTTCACGATCAAGCCCAGCTTTGGGGGGGGGGGCTTGGAGGGGGAAATGGGCTGTGCATGGTGGCAGAGGGAAGGTTTAATTCCTCTGCCCTCAGCCCCGATAAAACCTGGAGCCCTCTGGAGCTGCAATAAAGTGAAGAACTCTACAAAAGGAAGATGTGATTATGAATGTGTCACGTGGCTTATAAGTGCCCCACTATACTACGCACTTAGCTAATCTTGCTTTCTGCAGGAGAAAACGTTATTTATAAAGAACGAGATGTACTTGGAATTTCTGAGATTTCTCTGTTCTCCATTTATGAACTCTTCCTTACATTTTACTCCGTGCTGCCTCCGAAATTGGCTACAGTCGTTTAGTGCCGCATTTTTCCATTCCATTTCATTCCGTTCCTCCTCTTTTTCCTGTTGGGGTTTCAGATCATTTGGAGACAATCCGAAAGCCGCATGTGATATTCATAAAGATAATAATTTGATCAGGAAGAATTTAAATGTGAATGTTATCAGCCTTTCCAGTAGATTGTATTCATTTAATACAATCAAATACATTTATTTAATACATTCAAATGTTGGTTGGTGGCATTTCGTGCAATCAGCAGAGATTATCAAATTTAAAATTTTCAAGTTTGCTTCAGAACATATTCTCTTCCATTCAAACGGAATCTGCAATTCATTCATTCAAACTAGTCAAGCTGGGCTTGGGTTTAAAAATAACATTTCATTTTGCTTCAGCAAATATTAACGCAAATATATTTTTCCCAAAGAGCTAATGTTTAAAAAATGTAAATGTATTTGCTATTAATAATTATGGAGTATATATACAGTAGAAGCAAAATGCATATATCCTTATTTAATTACATTATCGGGGAACCTGGAACTGGGTAGTAAATAACCATTGTGCTTTTATTATGCCTAATAAGCCAGGTAAAGTAAAAATTGTCTGTGTTATCATAATACGGCTGTCTCTTTTTTGTTAATTTTTTTTCATTAGAGCAATTTCCCGGTATACAGTATTTGCTACCATATTGCCATTTTCAAATTATTTTCTGTTTTCCAAGATCTTGCCACTGCTTGTTGGGCTGCAACCAATAAGAAAACTATCAATTATTTATGCTTCAATGCATTGCTGATTATTGAAAAAACTTAGTAAGGCCAACTTAGGATCCAGTATAATTGTCTGAGTTGTGATTTGGTTCAAATTGTGATTTGTCCTCTTTTAATAAAAATGTCCATCCCCAAAACTGAACAGCTTTACAGGACTATTACATATGATAATAGGAATCTATTTCTTTTTATTTTCTCCAACACATGGAGCTTATGCTAGAATTTATCATGTTGAGTTTACCTGGTGTTGAATACCAGCTATAAAATTCACTGAGTTTTCCTTAATTTGGGGTAAAATTGTTTTCAGTGGTTTTCTATGTCAGTTGAATAACCATCGGGTCAAATAGGGCAGTGTTTCTCAACCTTACCAACTTTAAAATGTGTTGATTTCAACTCCCAGAATTCCCCAGCCAGCTTAAAGTTGCTAAGGTTGAGAAACCCTGGCATAGGGGCTTTTCTATGTAATTCCAATATTCTTTTCAACCCACTCAGAAAGTTTGTCTTTTAACAGAATGTTGTAAATTTTTGAAATTCTCACCTTTTCCCTATTAGGTGATGAATTTAGCTTAATCTCAAATTTAGTCATGGTTCTAATTCCTTGTTTTCTAACTGCTGGAACTGTAATGAAATGTAGAATTTGATGTAATGGAACCATGAATGAACAAAATTTCTTAAAATTGTATTGTCGAAAGCTTTCACGGCCGGCATACGATGGCTCGTGTGGGTCTTCCGGGCTGTGTGGCCGTGTTCTGGAAGTTTTGTTTCCTAACGTTTCGCCAGCACCTGTGATCGGCATCTTCAGAGTGCAGGAACACAGACAGGAGCAGTTCTCTCTGTGCCCAGGGTGATGTGACCCCTTTGTGGGTATTTATAGAGATCTGGGGGGGGGGAAGGGGGAAATCAGCAAAAGACAAAAGGGATTCCCTCACCGCCGCAGGAGTATACCGCATACCATGCAGTTGCGGGCAAGTATACATCGGGACCACAAAACGCAGCATCCATACCAGGATAAAAGAACACGAAAGACACTGCAGACTACAGCAACCAGAAAAATCTGCGGTAGCTGAACATGCTCTCAAGCACACTGGACACAAAATCCTATTTGAAAACACAGAGATACTGGACAACACCAACAGCCACTATACCAGGCTATACCGGGAAGCCATTGAGATTCACAAACACCAGCACAGTTTCAATAAAAAAGAGGAGAGTCTAAAAATCAACAAAACCTGGCTACCAATCCTGAAAAATACAGCCTGCAAAAGGTCAACGAACTCAGCTCAACCACCAGGACATGTGAACAGTTCACACAATGAACTTGCTAATCACCCCCAGCAGCCACTCGTTAACAACTCAATAGAAGAAAAAACCCTGCCTAATCCCCAGGAAGATACACACATATTCAGACACCAAAACAAGCAGCCACTCAGTAACCCAACCCCCCCATACCCCCAATCCCCCCCCTTCCCCCCCCCAGATCTCTATAAATACCCACAACAGGGTCACATCACCCTGGGCACAGAGAGAACTGCTCCTGTCTGTGCTCCTGCTCTCTGAAGATGCCGGTCACAGGTGCTGGCGAAACGTTAGGAAACAAAACTTCCAGAACACGGCCACACAGCCCGGAAGACCCACACCAGCCATTTCTTAAAATTATTTGTGATTGCTCTCTGTTTATCATATAATATTTGTTATCAGTAGGTAAACCTTAAGTGACAACGTAATCTAATTCTAAATTAACAAAACAGAAATTATTCATCAGGCATCTACTTCAACATATTAATGAAAAAAATCAACTTCTGGATTACACTGCTTATCATCTTCATCCTCATCTAGAAGTGTAGTTTGTACTCTTATCCTGTGGACTGAGGTCATTTCGGTGAAAGTCTGCAAGAGAATATAAACAATGAACAACAAGGAAGACAATGGATGAGAATCAAATAGGCTTCTGAAGCTGGAAATCCAAAGGAGTGGGTTGTGTTAAAGGAAGAAGTCCTGTATCTCCAAGCCAGTCTTCAGGCAATAGTAGTAGCAACTTTCTTATGGCCTTAGACTAATATCCTTCATAATTTCTAATTAATAATAATAATAGTTTATTAAACTTGTATGCTCCCTGACTCTCAACAATTCTGGGTGGCTCACAACAAGCAAAGAACTTACAGTAAAATAAATAAAAAATAAAGATAAAAGATGGAAAGTGTGATGAAGTGAGGGGTCTCTCCCTCACTGAAGGCTCGAGTGAAGAGCCAGGTTTTCATGGCTAATAAAATAATAACATGCGACATTTGGGATCATCATGGGACAGCATCATGGGACAGCATCATGGGATAATTTATAGTGAAAGTGGTACCATGCCATTGTGATGCAAGCTCTGCCCATCCTGTATGAATGCTGTGCACACGCACCTACAAAAAGCCTAGAATTTGGTTGAAAATGGGGCACTGCATTTTGAAGAAAGCCTCCAATCCTGGAAAGACATGGGTTTTTAATAGAATTTTTTTCAGGTTCCCCTCTACGTTCCAGGGAGCTAAAAATATTTGCATGAATCTAAGTGGAATGTGAAATTTATCATTGGAATCCCCTTTTAATCATTACAAGCACCCAACAATACTGATTGTAGAAGAGAAGTGGGAAAATGTACCAAAATAGGGATTTATGGAGACCAGTAACATTTCCTCACTGCAAAAGATGCCGCCTCCATCCTTTTTTTCAGGCTTTTGTTCAAGGCAGATCAAAATAGTCTGAAGTGGCCTTAACTGAATGCCTTTTATTCTACCATCTAGAGCAGGGCCAGCTGAGCCGTGTGCCAATTAGGTGCACACTAGGTATGACATTTTTTTAAAAAAAGAACATGCCTTCTTTTTAAAAACTTAAACCAGCCTTCTGTGATCTGGCACCCTCAAGAACTCGAACTTTTGAGAAGGCACTAGGTTTGAAAAGGCTGAGTTCTTCAAGAACAGGGAAAAGAGCAATCAATTAACCTTTACAATTAGGGGCAAATCAATAATGAATAAGTAATGGAGAACCAGTATATAGCAGTTAGGACAGTGTTTCTCAACCTTGGCAACTTGAAGCTGTGTGGACTTCAACTCCCAGAATTCTGTGGTCCACACAGCTTCAAGTTGCCAAGGTTGAAAAACACCGAGTTAGGGTGTTGGACTATGGTGGAAGAGACCAGCTTTCAAATTTCTACTAACCGTGAAGCTTACTTGATGATTCTGGTTCAGTCACTACCTCTCAGGTTGTCAGCCTTGTAGGAGATTAAAAACCACATGGACTGCTTTGGGATGTTTGGGTGTGACAGATAAAGAGTAACTACAAAAAACCAGGAGACTGCAAGTTTGGTAGTCATTGGGTATTTCTATCAACAGGATTCTTCCACCTCTAAAATCTTTCACTGCATCTCTTTTCTCAGCGCAAGTTCATGGTCGATCCCCTGTTTGAAGCTTGTTGATGAAGAATGGGAGATGAGAAACAGCAGCCGCCCTGCCTTTCCAAGGCCTTCAAAGAATCTCAAAAAGGTGGTTCAGATATTATATCCCCTCTCTACAATCTTCCTCTTTACGGGAGATTTGAAGAGGGGAGATGAAAACAGCTGCACTGTGCTTTGGAGGCTCTCTGAAATTCAATTATCACTAGATGGCAGCAAAGAGATACGAAGTCCAGATATGGCAGCCCTTTAAAGTCCACACATCTGGAAGGTGCCAAGTTTAAGAAGGCAGGCCTCTGTACTTCCACATCCATCCAGCTCCAGACTTAAGAAAGATGGGAGGAGGCCGATGTTTATCACCTCATGGCTCCCAAACACAGCTTTCCCAAGCATGGTGTTTCTCCCAGTATGTAGGACTTTAATGTCCATCAGTTTAAGACAGCATAATTCCCTTTGTGGTAGAGGACGATGAGGGTGGTAGTCCAATTTTTTGTATAGCACCACCTTTGGAAAGGCTAGTCAAGCTGGATGGTCTCTCATATTGCAGATTTAACGTTTTAAAATGGGAACAGCCTTGTTAAGCAGGAGTTTCATCTATCCCCTCTGTGATATCGTCTGAGCTGGGTCATGTCTCCCAGTTTCTAAGGAAAGCAGGCAACGGTGATAGAAATTGTAACTTCCTAAGCTGGGTACAGCTAACATGGCTATTCTGTACTTCATGGAAAATATGGTTGCTAAGCAAAACCCAAACCAAGCTTTTCTGGCTTGACCAGCTTCTTTTGGAGAAGAGGTGCTCTGAGAGCTTTGTCGTGTATGTTCTACCATTGTAAGAGAGAGAGCATCTTGTATCTTTATCTTACATTATTCCTGTAGGATTTTGCTAAAGAGTCTGCTAGATTATACTGAAATGAGATGACCAGTATCTGCAATACACAATCATACTCCTCACCCTTTTATATTTTAGCAAACAGTATGTGTATGGGTGGGAGTGGTAGAATACAAGGATGTTAGAATTGCCCTTCTGGATCAGGCCAAGGCCCCTCTTAGGTTATCATTTTGTTTCTGTTGGAGTGAGCCATGTGGCTGGAGTGCTTGTAAGCAGGAAGTGGAAGGTACCAAGGGGCACCCTATTCATTTCACCCCCTTCCCTAGGCCTTAGATTGTTCTGAATCCTCTTTTTGGTGCAGTGTGTTGTTAAAAGACAGACTGCACCAAAAATGAGATAATTCAATAACCAGCATGTGGCTTAGTCTGTGTACAAACACCACTACAGAATGACTTTCAGCTTAGCTTTCTTCCAAGCTTGTCGTGCGTAGAAAATGAGGAAGAAGGGGGGAAAACACAACAAAGTGTCAATATTCCTCATGAAATCAGTTTTTGTTTCTTTCACAGGGGAACTAAGCTTCCCTTAGTTGACTAGCCTGTCCCTCAGAGCAAGCTTGGCTATGTTAATTCACAGTCTTCTTGAGACCTGGACTAAGAAGGTCCATCACTGCACCCAGCTGTAGGTCCACTGTTGATCTGGAAAAATCATTGCAAAGAGTAGCTGCTCTTAGTTCTGTTGTGAGAACTTAACCTGGCCAGAGCTCTTCATGGAAGAGAGGCCGTTAAAAGACTCTACCATGAGAGTATGTATGAAACTGACAGCAGGGTTCAGGCCTATCTTTTCTGGTCCATTCTGAGAAATTTTTGCTGACCCTTGAACCCAAAAGCGAGCTGTGCTGGCTTCCACTGGGCTTCCAGCTGCAATTCAAGATGCTGGTTGTACCCTAAAAAGCCCTGCATGACATGGAGCCAGTATACTTGCAGAATCATCTGTCTCCAGCTGCTTCTGCTCGCCCCACAAAACCAGCAGGGTTGGCATCTTCTGGGTCCCTTCCACTAGAAAATGTCATCTTGTGGGATGAAGGAGCTGTCTTCTCTGTTGCAGCGCCTGCTCTATGGAACAGCATCCCCCCAGAGATCTGGAGACCCCTGACCCTCCTGGTCTTTTGTAAGGCATTACAGACCTGGATGTTCGCCCCGACATTGGGACCAGGAGATTAAACCAGTCCTGTTGGTGGACTTGCTTGACTGGTCCTTAGGTATTAATACTGGATGGTTCAGGCCCGGACACATGTTATATATTATTAGTATTAACACTGATTTAAAGTTCTCTTGGTTGTGTTATGTTTTAATCCTCTGTGCCTCATCTGGAGTCACTGCTGTTAAGATGGGCAGCAATATAAATTGTTTAAATAAATAAATAAATAAATAACTACATTCTTCTGCATGCAAAGCTGGTCCTCTGCCATTGATTTGTGGCAGTCCTAGTTGGGCAGAGTCATCGATTCTCTTCACCCCATTCAGTAATTTTTATGTTACGCCCAGATAGTGTATATCAATAGATCCTGCTGTCATGCCTTTAACAAGGAAAAGAATGAAGCTGCCTGAATGGCTGGTTCAGATGAACGGTTATATAACTGATTCATTTCATCTGTTTGATTTAATTACTCAGAATTTAATTGCAGCATATCAGTCCCAGAAATTGACTGCAGTGATTTCCCCCAGGGCATTTCATCTTTTTAAACATCTCTGTCATAACTCTCTAAAATAAGATTGGCTGCTTATGCCCCTGTATTATTATCTGATTTTTAATCTAGTCAAGGAATAGGGAATTGTCTTCCAACGGGTGCCTGAGGGATTCTCCCTTTCTTGGTGTGCCTCTGCTGTCTTGGTGGAGCACAGAGGAGCTTGTGAGCCATTGTCTGAGATGACCATTGTGGGTTTCCATCCAGACCTGGAACTAGAGGTGATTGTTCAGACAGGAAGCCTATTGTCAGGCTAGAGGAGCTAATTCTGCTTTATTGTAAGGCTACCTTAACAGAATCTGCCAAGTCCGAAAGCGCAAATCTCACGCCCACCCTATTTACCGCCTGAATAGTTAGGGCGGGTCCTTCCTAAGTTTCTTTCTTTGACCACTACCCTGTTGCAGACTCCTTTCTCTTTTATCTGATCATTCCCTGGGCGGCATCTCTTCCCCCCTCTTCCGAGGCCACCCTCACATTCCATCACATCTGTTGTACCCTCTTGATGTCATATTTGGCAACCTGACAGCCCCACGCAATGGGGATCCAATAGTTGCAAAAATACCTTTAATGAAAAGGGGGCTAATAATGGATGCAAATAAATCAGTGTCTGCAAGAAATTCTAGACCTGGTTAGCTAGTGGTTTTGTGGCCCTCATTTCAGATTGGGAAAGGAAACCTTTTCCTTGCTGCTCCCCCCCCCCCCCCCCGCCGTGCAGAACGGTGGGCAGGCTGTGCTGGAAGCAGAACTTGGCAGCATGGTTGGGTTGCCATGGTGTCTCCAGGGATACTACGTGGCGAATATAATTAGTTGTGATAGCCTGGTATCCCAGTGTCGTTCATGTGTTACATTTGTTAGACGGGCCAGGTACCACGTGAGGCAGTTGCTAGGGTCTACCAGAGCACAGCTAGCTTGGGGCTGGGGGTTCTTAAAGTGATTGTGGGAAGGGTAGGATGTCATGCTGTACAGGGAACAAAGCGAGCCTTCCTCAACAGGTTGTCTTCTGGAAGGGCAGACTACTTGGCCCGTTATTCTCAACAGATTATACCAATCATGGAGGAAGCCCAGAGAATACTTTTTAGGGAGTATGGACAGCGTTAGTTATAAGGAATATGGTCCTGGGGGTCTTTCAGGAACTGTTCCTCCCATTGGTGAGAGATAATGTTGCCAACTGATTTTCCCAGATTTACTGCTGGAACTAAATCCATCTCAAATCACAGGTTAAGATACTGCTTCTGTATCTTAACCTGGCAGTCTTCAGATGTGTTGGGCTACATCTGCTGTCAGTTCTGACATTTAGCTAGGGCTGACAGGAATTGGAATCCTAAAGATCTGGAGGACATCATTTTTAGATATTGATTTATCAGATCATTTTGAAGGAATGATTGTTGATAATTGGGAATAGTATTTATGAACAATAAAGGTAGTCCTTGATTTATGACCATTTGTTTAATGACTGTTTGAAGTTATGATGGCGCTGAAAGTAGTGACTTACAACCTCGCACATAGAACCATCGCAGCGTCCCTAAGTTCACGTGATCCAAATTTGGGCGCTTGGCAAGCAGCATGTATTTACGACAGTCGCAGTGTTGTGAGGTCACATGATCACCATTTGCAACCTTCCCAGGAGGCTTCCAATAAGCAAAGTCAATGGGGGAAGCCAGATTCACTTAGCAACTGCGGTGATTCACTTAACAACCGCGGCAAAAATAGTTGTAAAATCAGGCACGACTCACTTAATGACTGCATCCCTTAGCAATGGAAGTTCCGGTCCCAATTGTGGATGTAAACTGAGGGCTACCTGTAGCTGATTTGGATTATAGATTCCTTTGGATGACCATGTTAGAATTCTGAAAGTATCTTATTTCTAGCTTCCCAATGTGTCCAAAGAGTTTTAGAAAATCTACTGCTATATCAAAGACTTTAATGTGAGATATGAGAAGTCCAGTAGATCCTCTGCAGATCACAAGATGATTGTTTGCCTAAGGAAGAGGCTAAGTTTATCCTTAAATATAGTATCTCATGTAAAAATGCTGTTCAAGAAGGAAAGAAAGGGGACACCATTCCTTTTACAATTATCTAGATTATGGAATTGGAGCAGTCAAATCATGCTCTATAGGAGAGGAAAAAGCTGGACATGTTCTGCATGTAATCTGTGGCCCTCTAGAGTTTAGTCAGCGTTGCTCATAATTACTGATAAGCTTGTTGGGTCTGATGGCAGTTGGAATCTAAATATATCTGCAGTTATCCAGGTATCCAACCTAAAGAGAGAAAAATGCGCTCACAGGATCTTCTCCAGCTTGTTATTTCCAGATGTGCTGGGCTACAGTTTTTATCATCTCAAGATAGAATAGCCGTCCTATTTTCTGAGTGATGAAAACTGTAGTCCGAGGTTGGGGCTAATGATGGGGTCTGAATTAGAAAAAGCAGACCAACGGACCAAGAAATTTTCCTACTGAGGGCTCTAAAATATGAATTGCTTTAATTAAAGCAGCCTAAAGTTGAGCAGGTGCTAGAGCTCTTATGCTGTCCCACAGCAATGTAGACTATAAGAAAGGCAAACCAGGCTTTGTTTTGATGGAAGATAAATAGGGGCTGATGGCCAAAGGATGATGATATTTTTTGACTCCCCCATTAAATTGCTGCAATGAGCTGTGCACCTTGTGCATTCAAAGGCCCACTTGGGCTTTTAATTATGCAAACATCCAAGCCAGTGAGTACAAGGGAGGTAATATTTAATTCCAGCAATTAATATTCTAATTCACACACAGGAGGGATCCCAAGTTTTTCTACTAGGCATCTATTAATAGAGGCTGCCCTTTGAATGCTAGAGAAACAGGCTCATTTTGATGATCTGTAGCCTAGCACCTATAATTCTACATGCAAAGATTTTCATCCCTCCCTCCATAATCTCAAAAAGATCCAGAATTTCATTTCCATCTGAATTCAGCACCACACCAATCATTTTGATCAATCACGTGTGGGTTTTCAACTCCATGGCCATCTGGCTAAGGTTTATGAGAGTTGGTCCAGCAGAACAGGAAGGCACTGGGATGAGGAAGCTAAATTTTGAGGCTTACAGTGGGAGAGTCAGAATAATGATGCCACGTTGTAGCATCTGCCTATAAATATGGTAAAAAGGGATTATGTAAACTTGCTGCAATGCCATGTTGTAGCATCTGCCTATATTTGTAAAGGAATGGCTTCTCTTGTCAGTTTCTCTGCTTTAAGTTTCTCCAGTAATTTCAGGGGAACCACAATGTGCATTAGGCCTAAAAGACTCTTGAGCCTTTCCTTCATGTATCATTAACTGTTTTTGGTTTAATTTTCATGATTTTATTTATTCATGTTTTAAAAATGTGTATCCTGCCCTTTGCAAAGAGCTACTTTAGAGCAGATAACATCCCCAAGAACTTCAGTAAGAATAAAAACAAAGAGAAAAACAAAAGGATGATCTCACTATATTTGCTGCAGTTATTAAATGGGTCTTACGTGCCAACATGTCAATCTATTTTCCCTAGGTGCCTGTCTCTTAGCAAGGCCGATGCTTCAGAAAGCTACTACCTCATGTCACCACTTAAAGTTCTTTGTCTGTTTGTGAGACAAGATAGTTCTCCCTCCAGATCTAAGAGCAAAGGCAAGCTGGCACAAGAAGAGCCAGCGCCGGTCTCGAAGTGTTTAGAATTTTGTGTAGATTAACCAGCCTTTGAACTTGATTTAGAAAGGGATGAGCAATGACATTTCTCCTGCACCTTTTTTATTGCTATGTCTTGCCTTGGTTAGTGTTAAAAACAATTCTAGGCAACAGTGCCTATTTTTAAAACCTTTTTATTATTTAGAATTCTACCTCATGGCTGAGTTAAATTGCTTTCCACCAGCCCTTGTGCTGGCAGAAAACGACATGATATAACATTTACTGGCAACCCTGTCCTGCCACAGGCAAAATGCTGGCCAGTGGTGTTGTCTTCACTTGCATTGTACAAGACATGTTAAGCAAGGTGATGGGGGGTTGGTTTTGTTTCCCTCCTGTCCAAGCAAACATTACCAGCTGTCAGGAAAACATCCACCAATTATTCTCCTTAACATGGGGTTGGGGCTAGGGAGGAGGCAAAATTGATTGACTGACTGACTGACTGACTGACTGACTGACTGACTGACTGACTGATTTAAAAGGCTTACATGGCTGTCAACTCTACGTGGCTCACAACAGTGGTACAAAACCAAAACACCATAAAACAATAAAAGCAAAAACCTGGCACCATGAGGTAGAATTACAACTTGCTTTTTTATTTCCATCACTTGTCCTTTTTACATGCGCCCATCTCTCCTTTTTCTAGATGGAATGGTTTATGCTTTAGGTGGGATGGGTGCAGACACATCTCCACAAGCTTTCCTGCGAATGTATGAGCCAACTAAGGATCATTGGCAGTCTTTACCATCCATGCCCACACCCTGCTATGGGGCCTCTACTTTCTTGCATGGGAACAAGATCTACGTGATGGGTAAGGAATAGGCCAACAATGCTGGTTGTTGATTAGCTGGATGACTTAACTCTGGTCACAGAAGGTTCCTAGTCACAGGGCTGGTGGAGATATGATGGTATCCACTCTCCACCTTCCAATTACATGTCAAGAAATGCCCAAGTATGGTTTTATAAGTACTTGATCCAAAGTTTGTTCTCCTGAGATAGAAATCCAGCACCCATAATAATACCTTTATTAAGACCAATCTAAGAGACATAAAGAAGAGTGCAGGCTTTCAAATTCTCCAGAATTCTTCAGAGCACAAAGCATTACAAGAAGTAGGAGAGGAGGAAAAAAAGCAAGGGAGACTTTCTTGGTTCTTCCCCATCCTCTGCTTTTTGTAACATCATGCCTGACGAAAGAGTTCTGGAGAACTCAAAAGCTTGTACATACTTTTGTGTCATTTTAGTTGCAATATTTTTTTTCTTCATGAACCAATATAGCTATCATTGTTTTTAATATCCTAAATTAATAGGTCATATTATCTTTCAGCAAGAAATCACTGGAATGCTTTACCTCTGCACTGTTGCTTGATCTTCTTGGGTCATTCATAGGCATTGGGGTTCTTTATGGAATAGAGAACTTTTCCATTACAGATGGCAGTTTTGATCATGTTTACATGTTTATTAGCTGTACAGTCAGGCACATCTTCTGGTCATATAAAACATTCTGAAGCTGAACTGAGTTTGGTGGCTTTTGTCTTGTTTTCACAAGATCTTAATTTGCTTGCGTCTGGGACTATTCCATCAAAGATGTTCATCTTTGGATAGGCCTGGTTTTGGAATTCAGAAGAAATTGTGATATGATTCTTTAGTTTGCTACACATTGCTATCCTTCAAAGCAGGTAGAATGAGTGACCTGCGTTCGTGATGTCTCTGTTTTCCACAGGAGGAAGACAAGGCAAGCTTCCTGTCACAGCCTTCGAAGCATTTGATCTGGAAGTGAGAAGCTGGACACGCTATCCCAGTGTGCCCAGTCGGCGTGCCTTTGCCAGCTGTGCCATGGCTGAGGGTTGCTTCTTCAGCTTGGGAGGACTGCAGCAGCCCGGCCCCCATAACTTCTATTCCCGGCCCCACTTTGTCAACACTGTGGAGATGTTTAACTTAGAGGAAGGTAAACTAGAGATATATGTGTGTAAGTCAAATGGAAGAATTGTGAATCTTAAGATTATTATTACCTCTCATTAATAGGCATGATAAAGGGATAATGACTGAGTAATCCATCATTTGGCTTATCCTGACTGTGCCGATAGTTTCACACACCCAGATTAGGACATGCAGTCCTCATCCTGTCAAATGCCGTCCTTGAATTCAGGCTTCTTGGTGACACTAAATGCCTTTTAAAAGTAGTTGTCTTCAAGTCAAGTTCAACTGTTGGCGACTTCATTGACACACCCATGAAATTTTATTGGCAAAACATGCAAGTGGTGTATCATTGCCTCTGTAGTGGTTACTCATTCAAGAATTGACCAGATCCAACCCAGCTTAGCTTCCAGGCTTAGAAAAAGGAGATCTAGGTGTTTCTACCTGTCAGAGCTAAATAGCTTTTATTGTCCTTCCCTTTCTTTAGATCAAGCTGAATTCTTTCCCTCTTCAATTTTTCAATTAGGGTCTTGGAGTCGGCTGAGCCGTGCCATCCGCATGAGAGACAAAAGAGCTGACTTTGTAGCTGGCCATCTTGGTGGACGTGTGGTAATAGCTGGTGGCCTTGGTAAGTGTTGCAGATCTAGGAATCCAGGTTCAACGTGTGAGATAGTTTCCGTTACTATTCTGAACTGGGAAATATTTTAGACTGAGAGTCTGAGTGCTGAGGTCTCTGGGCTGGATTGTAATTCCTTAAAATAAATAAACCCTACCTATCTCGTTCAGGTCCGTCACTCACTTCTTATTTGTCTATGACAGTCTTACCTAATTTTGAAAACCCTTATTTTTTAAACAAGCACTTTGATATTTGGCTGTTTTTCTCTCTAGTTTTCTATTCCAGCCACACCTGTCTCTTAATTTTTATATGCTATTATGCTGAGTGCCTTAATAACAGTTTAGGCATAGCAAATGGTGACTCTGCAGCAAGTAAAAAAAATGAAAGTGCCATTTTAGTGGCGGAAAACATACTTTACCCTTTTAAGCTCTCTCTGTTTCAGGATTTGACATGTCTGTTTCAAGGGTCTTAGGGAATTTGCAGGAAAGGGTTTGAAGACCTGGAGCTAGTCTAGGTAAAAAGAATAGATTAGATGGAACAGTTGGTGACATTCACAGTTGGTGATTCTGTATTTTTCACATCTGCTTTATTTTGGAAGAGCTGATTTTACTATTTCATCAGACCAGCGCTCTATCTTCCCAAAGAAGTTACATCATTGAGCTGTGAAAAATGAGCATCTGCTTCTAAAACCCTGCCGTACACTATGTGTTATATATTTTGTATAATTACCTCCCCAACCAGTGATGATAATATCAATAGCAAAAGTATAATAACAATAGTTGCTACCTTACCTTTGCAGGAATCCAGTCTGATTCATACATGTGGGAAAGGATTCATCTTTTTCCAGAGCCTCCTTTAACTCTCTTAAAATTCCCAATTATTGTGCATTTGAATAAGACTGACTCCAGCTAGGCAGAAGAATAAAATCAGCTAGTTTCCAACTGAGCATATTTATCAAGGAATTATGCAGAAAGAATTTGAGAAAGTTACTTCTAAAAATAAAGACCCGACTGAAATTTAATAGGAACTGAATCTTTAAGACTTGAGATTTCTTGGGATAGCAGTAGCCCGCATTTGTTGTACATGCTGTACTTTTAATTGGGCTTCTATGGGCTTAAGTCAGAGAAGTCCAATTAAAAGTATCTTTAAAACTACCTTATCAAAGGAGCTTGCAGGGAGAAGACCCTTGGAACTACACAGTGTAGCAAATCCATAATCTTGACTCTTAGCTTATTCCTTGGAGAAATGAAGATTTCATTAAGCAAATGTATTTCAGTGAGAATGTTAGATAATGCCCTAAGAGCAAAATTCAGACTAACTGATCAATACTGGAATGATGTAGGGCAATGTGTCCCATGTTGCCTATCTGGAGCAACTTGAGCCTGAATAAGAGGGAAAATATTTCCAGAAGGGAAGACTAGAAGACACACTTGGGCTGCCTGAACTGCAGGCTGACCTTGACATACAAGTGGTGGCATGAGGACACATATTCTGGAAATGGGTAGAGGGTCTTCCTTGCATCGTGTATCGTCCAGTTGATTCCTGTACATAGCTAACATAAAGTTGAGGTTGAGTCATAGGGGCAAGTCATACTTGGATGTGTAGTGGTGCAGATTTTGTTTCCGATATGTCTGGACTTTTTTGTTCGGAGACATGTTCTACAAGAGAGGAAAAATGCTGGGTTTGTCACACAAGGTAATAACCAAGAGCTGCTTCTATTGTTGGCCCTGCCGCCTGATAATCAGAAGAGATTAATATACCTGTGAACACAGAGGCTAATGCAGTCTCTCCTCACACAGTTTCTTTGATGTTCAGAGCGTTTGCAAGTGCTCTTCTCCAGTAATCATGAGAATTGTATGAGAATTGTATAAACAGTTGTCTTGAAAAGGCTTGGCTGTATTTTTATGTGGATTCAAAGCATGAAAAAAGGAATTGTTTTCAGCTCTATTGGTGAACACCATGCTAGAATCAGTTAGGTGAAAACTAGGTCACTCGGCAAATATGGCACAAAATCTCTGGATACAAACTCATTTGGAAGGACAAGAAATGATGTTGTTACTCAATTTGGATGTGGGGCCAGGCCTTAGAATAGCAGGAACAGATGCTTTATCCTTCTCCCACCCACCACTTCCTTTCTGCAATCCGTTCTTCCTGACAGCTTTTTTCCTTGGGGGAAACTATAAAGAAATTTAATGGGGTGGGCAAACAGCTAGCAAGGGGCAGAGGCAGTAGATGGTTTCAGGGAAGAACAAGCAGATTGGGAGTAAATCCATTATTTTTCCTCTGCTAATGCCGACTGTCACAATGACGTGATGCAGCAAAGACATAGCCACGCCATCTTAGTCCTATTCTTCATATGGATTTAGCATCCATTAACCTTATTGCATTCAGAGAGTCTTGTTTCTCCTGGTGTTCTGTGAGCAGCATTTTTCTGAATTACTTAAGCAGTGAGGGAAAGCAGAGTTGGAATATGTGCCTTGCTGAATGTTGCCTGGTAAGGGCTCCTGTTAGTGGTGGAAAACATGGTGTGCAGGCAAAAAGTCCCAGATTAGGTCCTGGCCCATCCAGTGAACTGAGCTCGAGCACCTTGGCTACAAAAGAGTGCTAGTCTAAGGGAGCTGTCAGAATAGCAGGCAATAGCAATGGTAGGACTGGCTCATGGTGTAAGTTGTGGGAGTTCACCAGAACCATTCATGAGGAACATGAGGCATGGATTTATAGACTATTTCAGGACTAAAATAAATGAATAAATGAAAATAAACAAAGTTTGAGTGTTTTACTATACTTTAGCCACCTTTCAGGTAATAAATGGAATTAGTGAGATAAAAAACATCTTCTGCCTCACAAACCTTGTGAGCAGGCCTTATAGGAAGAGGAATCTAATGTTGGGAATATTTTCAGGAGTATGCTCCATGGGCTTATATCTCTTGCAAAAGGGTAAGGCTGATTGGATTAAAAATGATTTTCCTTAACCTCTTAAAGCAGTGTTGTCCAAACTTGGCCACTTTAAGATGAGTGGACTTCAACTCAATGGCTGGCTGGGGAATTCTGGGAGTTGAAGTGGCCACTCATCTTAAAGTGGCCAAGTTTGGACAATACTGTCTTAAAGCTTTGTCTGCTTTATTTGGGGGTGGGGGAGGGGCAGTCCTTTTTTCAGTCTGAAGGCCACACTTGACCCATGAAGGTATGCTGAGGTCCATATTTCAAAACAGCAGGTGAGACCAGGACAATCACTAAAATTAGTTTAATTTAACTTACCTTAATATTAAGTTACATTTAAATTAATTTGAGTTAATGTGAGTACTCTCTCTGTTATTCCGCTTTCCCTTTCTCTCCAACAGAAGAGTGCAACTGAGTTACATCTGCACTAGTACCATAGGTTCTGTTGTAGAGTTTGACAATGGTGCTTCATCAGGCTGTTGTGTGATAGATGGCCCTGGGTCTTCTTTTGGCCCTGAATCTGTAGCTCATTCCCTGCTACAATCCCATGTTGCAATCCTCCCCCCGCCCCCGCCGCCTTTCTTATATAGATTGAAGGAAGTCTAGATAAGTTTTGTCTGACATTTCCACAGTGAAAGTGTCTACTGTAGAATGGGGAGACTTAGCATCATAGCAGAATTGCTTCGGGTGACCTATGCCCCCATTGAAATAACACCAAACTTTATACTTTTGTCCAGCTTTCTTGGTCTTAAAAAAATCTATATTAGATGGCTTAATATGTAAATAGAAAATATAAACACTCTCTATATAATTTATTTGTAAGTCGCCCAGAGTCACCCTCTGGGGGAGATGCGTGGCATATAAATTTATAAATAAATAAATAAATAAATAAATAAATAAATAATATACAAAATAAATAAATCCAGAAAGATCTGCTTTCAAATGTAAGTCAGAGATTCTTAGAAAATATGCAGTCTGAATCCTCTGGCACTGTCTTGCTGGCTTTCATGCAGAATGGCAGCAGGCAGGGCCAGTGGTGTTGGCAATGTGATCTCCTGTGAGAAAGTGTGCCAAGATCTGTCTGCCCTGTTTCTGCCTTTAATTTTGGCTCCAGGTTTCTAGCTTTCAGAAGTCTCTCGCTTTCTGAAGCATCACACATCCTGTTTCAGCAGCAAGACATGCCAGGCAGTAGATCCTGGGGGGTGTTTGGCTTGGTCGAGTTCAATTGTACAGTTCTCTTGTAACTAACAGAGTGCGCAATCCCAATGCCTTTAGTATGTGGCCTCGCAGTTGGAGACAGATGCCAACAGAATACCAGTCGTGTAAGGCAACTGCTGTTCAACTCACGCATCTTTATCTCTCCTTCTTCCAGGGAACCAGTCAAGTCCTCTGGGATCTGTGGAAGGTTTTAATCTGGCCAAGAAGAAATGGGAGCCTTTGCCCTCTATGCCTACTGGCCGCTGCTCTTGTTCTAGGTTGGAGACTCCCAACCTGCTGTTTGTGATTGGAGGGGTGGCTCAAGGCCCCAGCAGTGCGGTGGAGGCCCTGTGCCTACAGGAAGAGGTCTGATCAAATTTTATTATGAAAGGTTTTCTGCCAGCGTACACCAAGAGGACTCAAGTGCCTGTTGATGACAGAATTGGCATACGAGGGAGCAGTGAGAAGAGCTTTATTGCCAACATGGAGGCCTGCCACAGTGACTTTTCCTTTTGCTGTTCTGCAAATAACTCATTTCATCTCTGCAAAGCATAAAGTAGCTCAGAGATAGAGCAGTCTGTTCTGTAGGCAAGGCAAGGGTCAAGCATTTGAGCAGCTCCGACTGCTGGGGCAAAGTGGGTTTGATGGAGCTGATTCTTTTGATGTGCAGCTATGATTTATTCAGTCCGCATAGTTTTCCAAAGGAACAGGGTTGGGAATGTGGGCTGTCTTAGGTGAACTCTGACTGAAGTGGCCATGTGATTGCTTTCTCATAAGCAAACTCTCAATTCAACTCTCTTCCCTTTGGTTATTTATTTGTATTCCAGGGCAATAGAATATAAAGCCAATACACCACAACAATACTATAATTTTCGCTTTGTTGAAGCTCTCTAGGTTAAAAATCTCTTCCTTCCCTTCCCTTTCTTTGGCTCAGCTACTCTGCAAATTGTCATGTACATCAATGTTGCTGCATTAGTAACACTCATATTTAGCATTCCACTGTTAATCTTGCAAGCAAAAGGTTTGAGAGATGACCTGATAATCACCAGTTGAGTTTGGGAGATCAATTTGCAATTAAGCAATCACGTAGCTTGCGATACAGCTTCACCCACATTCTAGCCATGCCTATTTTGCTGCATAGATTGTTTCTTATTTATGAAAAGCAGCAGAGTTTCTTCAGCTGGTTCTGGGGAAGATTAAAAGGAAGTGCTATCCACATGGAGCAGGTACTCCAGTATTTTTGCTTCAAGTTGTGATTGCTGTCCTTGTGCTGATATCTCTCTTGCTGCATAGCTGAGTTGACTCTAGGACTCTGGGTGTAACCATTACACCCTGTGTGGTATATTCCTAACTCTCTCTGTGTCTCATGTAGCACATAAGGTGCCCTCTAGTTCAGTGCCTAGGAGGTGGTGTAGCACCTCATGCCAATAAAATCAGTGGATTTTTTCCCCCTGGCATTCTGTCTTATTCAATGTTGGGTTGTATCCTCATTCACTGTTGGGTTAGACATTACCTCTGCAGTATCTTTATAGTGTTACATGCTCTCTGTTTTATCAATATTAAATCCTCAACTGCATTCTCTAGACCAAAGGGGGGCAATTTATGACCTCTAGTTGGTGGATGGCAGCTCCCATGATATTTCATAAGCGTTCAGGTTAGCCTGCAACTCAGCTTCGTGCTCATCTTTATCAAAGAACCAGCCTGTCCTCATCAAAAGATGAAGCAATTAGCCAAACGTCCTATTTATGTGTCCAGGTGAACATAGGTGATTGTAGAGTCGGAAGAAGTACACAGTGTTCCAATCTTCTTGAGTCAGCAGAAAACTATTGTTGTGGAATTTACTATCCCTGTTGCCAATACTAATCTTGCCTCTATTGCCTTGGTTTCAAGTTACTGTATTCCCTTGACTTCAATCCAAGATCATTTTGAGGCTGCCCTTAGAAGGTGTGAGAATAAGGACAGCCTAAGCCTTTTTCACACACAGGCTGGGGGTGAGATAAAGGCAATATCACGGGCACACAGTAGAAAAGAGATGTCATTGAGATATGTTTGTGTTGTATCTAGGGGACAAAAGCCCTTAAAATCCCCTTTCAGATCTTCATGCTGAAAATGCAAAGATGCACAGCAATGTGTAACAGCTTCCAAGAACTGCACTTTAGGACACCTATGACTGAGATTGCAAATGTGGCCATCAGGAAGCATTAGAAAGCAGCTACCCCGCCCCACCTCAGCCTTGAAGCCAATCTTGAAGTCGATGTCTACATATTTTGGGTTTCACTTCTTTAAAGATACTCGGATTTGGACCCAAAACCAAATTCAAAATATGGCACAATTTTGGCTATACACAATTCATACACAGCACCGTATGAACTTATTATCGGCAATCACTAGACCTATGTCATATAATTATCTGTTAATAATATCCCATGCATGTGGATCTTGGGATTGGGTATATTTCTATCATATCACAAGCATGAATTACAAGATTTTGCTTCATAATACCTGCTTAATTTCTAATTTCAAGCTATAATGTTAGGAGAGAAAAATCCAAATACCTCAAAATAATGGTGGCCTATAGTCCATTTGCGCATACCAAAGTTTATGGACATACAACATTTTCCAATGAAGCTCTTGCTGAATTAAAATCCAGTCTAACAATTGTAATTCTTATCCATCTATTCAGTTCTCATATGAAAAGATAAAAGCATTTTTGAAGTCGCTAATGACGAACCTAGAAGAGCTGTAGCTTTGTTTTTCACAAACTTTGATGCTCATTCTTCATGCCTGCTGTTTTACCTAAATACTTTCCTTAGCCAGTTCCCCTCCACTAACAACCTTATTTCAACTACTTAATTTGAAATACAAGCTAGTGATGTTATCTGCTACAAATAAACTTGAACAAGCTGAACACATCTCTTTAGTTAATGGAAAGATTTTCCTGAAAAACATGCACACTTCCTTTGATAATTTTGTTAGAAAGAGACATAAAACCTACACAATCCTTTCTGTTGCCATCCATAGCAGATATTCTGCCTTGGCAGAACCCCACAACTTGACTGTGAGCTACATAATATTCTCCACTAAGGAAATACTCTGCAGTCCAGCAAGATTTTATTTTATTTTCTCTCTCTTTCAGCATTTACAAAGGAGTATTTCATTTTCCTCAGTCAAATGAAGAGGATCTATCAGATGTGTGATCAACAATTATGCCAGTGCAAACAGTCAGAAACTGTCAGTCGGGGTGGCAGATGAAACACAGAACGTCCAGAAACAGGTGCTGGAGCAACAGCCTCTGCAGCTGTTCTGGTCTCTGTTGCAGTGGCCTCGCTGGAGGCAGGTGCTGGGGCTGGAGGGTCACTGGAGACCAGAGTGCTGGGCTCACTGGAAGCAGGAACAGTAGGAACAGTAGTCTCGGGCTCTTTCAGTTCAGCCACCTGCTGCTCTTTGAATATCCTCAGGTTAGGTTCATACAGACAGTAGCTTCGGTAGGTATGCTGATAGGTGGTGCTGGGTATGCGTTGGAGGAGTTGCTCTTGCGATTGACGATGATGGATTAAGACCTGGGGAACCTTCCCTTTGGAGTGGAAGTCAAACTGATAACTTGAGAGAAGGGGCCTCTCGCGTTCTAATTCCTCCTTCAAGGGGATCCAGTCAATCAAGGTCTGGGTATTGGGAAGGCTCCCATCTATTCTCCTTCTCCCTAAGCCCTGCCATAAAACAACGAGAATCTGTTCAGACTTGCACTGCAAAGGAATGAGCTGACCAGCTTAATTCAAGAGTAAAAAAGACCCCATTTACCAAAGGTGAACACCAATGTAACCTTTTAAAAGTTGTGGAGGCCATTGAAAAGAGCCTCCAGGGAGCCCACCTGGTGAACCTAGACTGGCTCAACTTGTTCTCCCAAAGTTGGAAAATAGCTGCTTGCTTTGGGCCTAATAGTGAATTCAACAAGTTTGTAACTCTCTGATGATGGCACTTGGACAGTGATGGGATATCTCAAGGCAGCCTCTGTGGAGTGAGCCCTAGTTCCAATTCCCTTTGTCGGCCCGGTGACAGAATTATCAACAGCAATATTGGCAGGCAGAAGAAATCTTTTTGAAGGCCTCTAGCATCCCTTTCTTGTAAGCACCTGAGAACTATTGTTGCAATAATGACAGCTACCAAGAAGAATGGCCTCCAGCAAGGGGTCCTCTCCCCACAGAAGCTGCATGGCCAGATAGAAGGAGAAGAGGAATGGAAGGCAGCCAGAGGAGGTGACCCATTCACAAAATGGCTACCAGAATGTATATGGCCAGTCATAGAATACCAATGTACCAACAGGCAAATGGGTGAATTGCTCCTGATCATACTCTGATCCCTTCCCCCAGGATGCTCACAATCAACCTCAAACTGTTTTTTTTTTTTTTTTGTTCTTTGCAGGAGGGAACTTTTATAAACAAACCACTGGCTTGCAGCCAGTTATTATTTTTATTTCTAAGAACATGTGTGATGTAGGGGCATTTTTAGAAACAATTAGAACTCTAAGGACAAATGCTTTTCTCCCTTTTATTTTTTATAATTACAATAATGTAGAACTATTTAAAAGTACAGTGGAGCAGGGGGGTTGCACACACCAAGGAAAGTGTTTATGAGCACATTGCCCCCCCCATAAAACCCAATAAATCTGGAGGTACATTTTGGAGATCAGACTACGTATGTGGGTAAGGGCCTCAGTGGACAAAGCAATGGTGCAATGCAAAGTGTGTGGGGTTGGATCATGTATGTGGGCAGATCAGGATTTTTGGTGGGTTCCCCCCCCCCTCAGGTTTTGGACAGGTGATTGCTTTTTAAAAACTCTCAAGCTTATTTGAGGATTTATCCAATACGTTTTTCTCTGTGTGTTTCCCACCTCAAAGTTGCCAGAAATAATGCTGCTAATTTTAAGCAACTGTTGCTAGTGGACTCCATGGGGTGGCAAGTGGGGGGAGTCCCACCCCTACACTAAATCACTGCCCCCTGCTTGTTTTTGTTTTCAAAGATATATGTGCCCATCTGAGAGCCACTTTGGTGTAGTGGTTAAGGCACTGGACTAGAAACCAGAAGACCGTGAGTTCTAGTCCCACCTTAGGCATGAAGCCAGCTGGGTGACTTTGGGCTAGTCACCTTTCCTCAGCCCTAGGAACCATTTCTGAAAAATCTTGCCAAGAAAACTGCATGGACTTGTCCAGGCAGTCACCAGGAGGCAAGTCTTCCTTGAAGGGACCCCCCCCCCCCGCCAAAAACCCCATTCAGTTTATTGCAGTTCAGATGCTGGACAAGACCTACAGAAACACTTGTTTGTATAGTGTGGGAGAATCCAGTCCTGAGTTTCCTCCTCCCCAGCTGTGTCTTCTTTATTTTACATATTTTTCAAATGTTAATCAAATAACTCTAGGCGTCTGTCTGTCTGTCTATCTATCTACACACACACACACACACACACACACACACACAATAAAAGACACCGGATTAAAAAAAAAAAACTCAACCAACCCAGAGGAAAACACACAGATTGGGCTTCACTAGCATCCTGGCCCCAAAGCTACTGATTTCTGCCCCAAATGGTGGGGTGTTTCAGGCACACATTGGGTACAATTGAAGCTATAAGCAATTAAGAGGTTAGGTGCATGGCTCAGCTGCTGCTTTTACAAAGGCAACTGGTGATATGAGTTCCTGAGAGAACCCAAGAAGCTGCTGAGGGAGGGTTAGTGATATGAGAATTTTTAAAAAAATAACTGAGCGCTCCTTTGTCTAACTTTACTGCTTCCTCTTTTGCTGCATAAGAGGAGAGAAACAAGAGATTTGGAATCTCCTCTCCTCCCTCCCTGTAGTATACTCACATGCTCAAAATATGTAGCCGATCCTGGGAAGGCATGCCTGTTATCATGCTTGGAGAATATGTGCTTTGAAGGGGTTTCCTTTAAAAAAGCACAGATGTGATTAGTGCCCTGCAAAATGCACACCCTACAATATTTGCAGTAGCTCAGGGATGGAATTTTGCTGGAAACTGCAGAGATTAGACATTCAGGTTAGCAACCAAGAAGGCATGCATTCATGTTGGGGCTATGCAAGGTACATGTAGTCTCCCTAAGTTTTATGTTTCAGTTCTCCACCTATATAATAGAATGCTACTGGGCTATAATATTGGAGTGTGGTATGGTGAATACAAGACTGAAACTTCTCAGAGTCTTCTTCCTTTTGGAAAAACTACTACATATTTATAGTACCTTTATCATGAACTGATTATTTTATAAGTGCTTAAGATAAGCAGACAACAGGAACAAGGCTACAAGTATTACTTGTGCTATTCCCTAAGCAACTGCAACACATTGGAATGTTTTAAATCACCACCTCCCTATAATACATGATAAATATCTATCTTCTGTTGGTAACAAGGCCTCTGTGTGTATATACACATAGAGAAAATTCTGCTTAACAAGATAGCTCATAAACACCATAAATGATCAATATCTGTACCAATTCCTACATTTTCAACAAACTGCAGGCATCACAAGCTAATGTAATTAATCTGATGGGCAATATTTTGAGTCGCTGATTATATATCCATAGTGAAATTTTATTTTTTTTCCAAGTCAATTAACTTTTATGCTCCAAGATGTGAAAAATGATGAGATTTCCTGTTCCCTGTCAGAGCATTTAAACCATTTAAGGAAAGCCTTCATGGATCAAGTCAAATAATCATCTTATTCCCAACTTTATGACCAATCCTTGCATTTACGACAGGTCTGTAAAGCAAAGGGAAGCTGAAGTAAGACCGTAAGCCCAGTTGAAGTTGCACTTAGCAACCACTTCACTTAATAACCAAGTTGCTGGTCCCATTTGAGGTTGCTAAATGAGGACTATTTATATGTCCCTCTTGATTACCAAGGTCTCCTGGAAGATGTGGTTGGACCCAAGTGGTGATAAATTAATTCAGGAGGTCCTGCTTACATTTAAGGAGGCAGTGGTGCATCTGCTCCTTAAAAACTTGGGCCCAACACTACTGGACAATTTTTGTCCTGTCTACAACCTTCCCTTTTTAGGAAGTTTGTTGAGAAGGTTGTTGGGCTACAGCTTCAGAAAGCTATGGAGGAAGCAGATTATTTGACTCCTTTCAGTTGTACTTCAGACCTGGTTATAGTACTGAGATAGCACTGATCACATCTGAGAATGATCTCTGGTAGGACGAGGATGGTAGAGATGCATCCATCCTTGCCTTCCTTGATCTCTCAACAGCTTTCAAAGAATATTATGGTATTCTTCTGGACTAGCTCAGGGGGGTGAGAGTGAGAGGAATGGTGTTGTGATGGTTCTCCTCCTTTCTCCAGGGCTGTTTCCAGTTGGTGTTAATGGGAGGGAGGGATCTAGTTCTAAGCTCCTGCTTTGAGGGGTTTTGTCGGGGTTCTATTCTCTCCACACTGCTATTAAGAGCTTTATAAAGCTACCATCTGCTGGCATGGGTCAGGTATCTTCACTATGCTGATGATACCCCACCATACATCTCCATTCTTAGGCAACCAAATAATGATCTCAAGATTTTTTCTCAGTGTCTGGAGGCTATAGGAGACTAGATGAGGAAGGGTTAGGCTTATCTTTAGCAAGACTAAGTATCTATGTGTTCTATAGCCTCCCAGATATGTTGACTTTCCATCATTGGTACTAGATGGGTTAGCACTCTCCCAGATATAACTGATACACTATTTCAGAGTCCTCCTGGACTCTTGGCTCCTGTTTATCCAGCAGGAGACAGCCATGACTAGACAGGCTTTTGCATAAATTATCTTGTGCATCATTGCACCCATCCCTGGATTGTGAGGCCCTACTCACAGTTACTCATGCCTTGGTCCACTCCCATTTGGATTACTGCAACATGCTCTACATGTAGTTGCCCTTGAAGATCACTCAGAAGCTGCAACTGGTTCAGAATGCAGCAGTGTGAGTAATTACATATGCACTGAGGTGCACCCATATAACACTTCTACTTTGTAAGCTGCACTGGCTTCTGGTAGATTTCTGGGTACTGTACGATTCAAGATGCTGATTACCACCAATAAAGTCCTTCATGGCAAAGGGCTGGGTTATTTGCAAGATCCTCTATCTCCTATTGTTTTAGCCTATCCCACAAGATTGAAGAGGGTAGGCATGTTTCAGGTTCCTTCCATTAAACACCACCATCTGACGGGACCCAGGAGACATGCCTTCTCTGCTGAGGTAACTTTCCTGTGGAACAGCATACTCCCTGAGATCCTAATGACACTAACCCTACTGGACTTTCAAAAAGTGCTAAAGAACTGTTTTTTCCCTTGGGAATTGGGCCAGGGTGAGCCAGTCCATAAGGGCTGATTAGGCAGATGTACTGGTGGGCTTAAGTGCAATTTTTAGGAGTCTCTCTTTCTCTCTCTCTCTCTCTCTCTCTCTCCCCCCTCTCTCCATATATACACAGAGTGTGTGTGTGTGTGTGTGTGTGTGTGTGTGTGTAGAGAGAGATTGTTGTTTTAATCTGATGTTAGCCACTCATAGTAGTGTGAATTGAGTGGCCATATAAATTAAATCTATAAATAAACAAACTGGTGCACAAGAGGTAGCTATGCAAAGGCCCTCCTGGCCACAGCTGCCACCTGCTCTTTGAGAAGTAGCTTTGAGTCCAGGAGGACTCCCAAGTTGTGTACAAGTTTGGAATGGGAAAGTACAACTCCATCCAAGAGCAACAGTGGAAATGTCCCTGACCCAAGGGGGCCAAACAGCCACAGCCACTCAGTCTTGTCAGGATTGAGCCAGAGTCTGTTCTTCCCCACCCAGACCCAAATAGCCTCTGGACACTGTACAAGCACCTTGACAGCTTAATTTGAGCAGCCCAGGGTAGAGATGTAAACCTGGGTATCATCGGTGTACTGATGCTACTGAACCCAGAACCAGTGGATGACCTCACCCAGCTGTTTCTGCAGCTGATAAACAGGAGAGGGTAGAAGTGTCAGACTTTGATATCCCAATTTTCCTTGAAAGTTAAGGAAATTGATTGGCCCATCTGAAATCTAGTTAAATACAGTTCTACACAAACATTTCCATGTGCTGGTTAGAAGACAGATATTAGATACAGATTTTGGGTTTTTTCCCTAACAATTATAAACATTATGATGAAATGTTATAATATTTTCTACTGAGTGACAGGGCAGGATAAACAATACTACCCAGATTATGGAGATTTAGATTCAGATCCAAAATTAGCAACAAGTTTGCTGGTTTTCAAACAACTATTAAATAACTTCCAGGCTGTATTTGTACATCGTACTACAAAATATTACAATACTTTAAACCATGGTTTGTTGACTATTCCACAGTTCCCTGGATTCACACATCACACTACTGTAATTCAAAATAAACAAAACCACATTGTTTTGTTTAGTTTTGTTTAGGATATGTGAACCTAGTCAAAAGTTGTGAATCTTAAATATAAGCTCTTCTGAAATCTTGGAGGAAGGGTAGGAAAAAATATTTCTCGTGCCCTGAAGTTGCTAATATTTTGACAAGGCCATAGAGTCATGTCCTTTGTGGCATCCTTTTTGTTTCAAATTTTGTTCTAATACAACTTTCTTAAATGCCAACTCTATTGTGAATTATGATTCTAGAAAGGAACAAATACCTGGCTCTTTCCCCAAGGTTTCCCAGCACTTAACAAGCAATGAACATGATTTAATTCATTATGATATAGATAAGTTATGTTATAAATATAACTTATACATCCAAACTCTCTTAACAGTGTCAAGTGAATCTTCCCCATGGTTATTTTATTCTAATCATTCACATAAATCCCACCATGACATACAAAAAAAATATACTAATGGATTTCCGTTTCTCCCTTTCTTAAAATTAGTAACCTAGTTGCAATGTTTCATATAGTTTTAGAATACAATTAGTATAAAGAGGGGAAAGACAGAAAGTAAGATAATAAGTCTAGTCATCATTATCAGTGCATCCTGTTAATGGGTACTATTCTGCAGAGCACTGAGCTGAGAGCCTTTCCTCCTAGTCCTAGATCAGAGCTATTCAGCCCCTGAATTATAAACCCTCCATGTTCACTTTGCAGCTGTCAGTTTCAAGGGATATTCTGTTAGCAGATGAATTTAATCAACCTGCTCCAGGAATGATTTTTCTAAGGGAGTATTTATGGTGCCATTGATTGATGCCTGGAAAGCGCTTGCCAATTGTCGACTAAAAATCAGATTTATATTCTGCCGGAGTTGCTTTCTCTGTTCATGGTTATGGTGTACTGGCCAACCTGCACATCTGTCAGAGCTGAGGAGGCAGTAAGGCCAACAAGGTGGAACATAAGTGGTAGCTTTTCTGTTGATTTCAATTAAGTAAATGTTTTGGTAGAGAGCTTTAGCTGTTAAAACTTGTTGTCTGTGTAGTGTCTTAAATTCTTCATGAATACTGTATTTTAAAAGCAATTTACTGTCTGTCTAAATACACTGTGTCCACTTGTCATGTATAGATATAATTATATTTAAATATGATTTGTTGAACAAGCCATAGTGAACCACTTCATATATAATGCTCAGCCATAAATCATAGGTGTGGAACTTTTTGAAGACTGGGGGCACACTTACAATTTTTGGAAGGCTCAAAAAATGTTAAGCCTATTTTAGAGATTATATTACAGTTGAGAACATTTTCAGCTACTTTGAACTGAGATCATCTGGAGACCCCCAATAACAAATTTAGAGCTACATGAAGCCCCGAGGTCTTCAGAGTCCTCACTCCTGCTATCAGTCAAGCTTTACAGATACTATAGCTGGGTTCACACCTGATGGTAACAAAAGCCAAGCAAGCTACATTATGATTTAGTGCAGGAATTAGCAAAATAATGCCTATAAAAGACACTGACAACACTGCTAACCCCCCTCCCCCAAAACCTCTCAAGAAATTTCAGCCATTATTTTTTTTAACAATGTATTTTAGTGCCTTTATAATTATGCAAGTTCCTGGAGCCTGTTTGCCATCTGAAAAGGAGGCCAACCTTGACTTAGCACAGTGTGTGGTGGTAACGCTATTGAAAATGTTTCTGTTTTGTAAGTTCAGACTAAATTCTTCTCTTATGTTGTTTTATCTACATTTTGTGTATCAATCACACAATAATTCCATGCGCATCTATTCATACAGTCCTTTATTACCTATGTCATAGGAGAACAGTCTCCTATATTGCCTCAGCCCTTCTTTTCAAGTGTAACTTCCTGGTTTTGGGATTAAACACATTATTACAATAAATTTGAAACATACAATCTCTTTTTTTTTTTAAAGTATTTGCAAAATTGGTAAATACTCAAAATCAATATATGCAAAATCTATAAAGTTTCTCACTTTCATAGTATTACAAAAATCTAGGCCTGTCTGTCCTCTTAAATGAGAATTCTGGTACTTCTGATAGTCTCAGATTTGAACAGTGTAAATTTCTCTCTAGTGAAGTTCTCTCTTTTCATATTCCTGGTCTTGAACCATAACAAAATATATAAAGGACCAAATTGTGATACCTTTTGATGTCACTGCTCTCTTCACAGTGGTTGACATAAAACTAGCTAGATAATTGCAATGGTCTTCCCCACAAATTATACAACCTAACTGAAAACACAAAGAGCAAAATGCCCAAACTCATTGCTTTATGCCCCAACATTTCAATCTGAATGCCAAATCTGTGAGCAGATCAAAAGCCTCCAATAGGATCCCCCCCTCAATATTCTCAGCAGAAACATTAATGCAATGATTAGAAAATATAGCCCTTCCATTAATCCAACTCAAAATATGCATACACTGTTTAGAAGTTACTTTCATCATAATAAAAAAGAACAATGAGATAAACCCATATAACCTAATCAACAACTCGTTTGATGGAATCAAGTTCACAAAGAAGAAAATAAGAACAAATGTCCTCATCACCATGTACCCTCAACTGTCCCCATTAGGGGGCACCACCTGAGAGGTTTGCCTTGGTTGGTACCCGGAGAGCTCTACTTATTCTATTGCTCTCTAACCTGAAGGATTCTATAAATAATAAGGACCCATCTTTGTCTAAAGAACATATGAAGTTGCCTTATAATGAGACCATTTAATCCATTTATTGTCTACCTAGTCTATAGCAGTTTTATGTATGAAACTCTCAGCAAATCAACCTGCAATGCAAAGAACTGAACCTGAGATTTTTGCATTGCAGCTACAGTACAGCAAAGATGACCAGCTTCTGAATCTGTGAAGCAATCCTGTACTGACTGAATTCTCGCCATGTCAGACTTTTGAAAAACATTTTAAGCATGCCATGTTCCTTCATCATACTGTCATGATTTGTTTTACTAAGTGTATTTGATAAGATACAACGGCTAGGTTACCCATTGCGCTAAGCCATAACTGTAGTTTATAAACCACAATGACTGGGTTCATAAATACACTAAACCAAAAACAAACAAACATATTATGGCTTAATGCAACGTGTGAATGGAGGCAGTTCAGTGCCTTGGCTAACAGCAGCTCTGTAAAATCTCAAAGATTTTTCTGAGCCATGTTACCTGAATTAGAAAAGTTGGGGTCTGAAAATAGAGCTTATGCACTAATAGTGAACTATACCATTCCATTTTCTATATAGCAATACAACAATTCATGGGAGAGGCATATTTAATCTGAAAAATAAATCAACATTATTAAGCATTATGGGCTTCAAAATCCAAAGAGTGATGACATATTTTCTAGAGTTTTTGAAATAAGAATGTTCTGTAGGTTGACAAGCACTCAATAGTATTAAACAGCATTAATGTGCAGCAGGATAGTCACCAAGCAATATAGTGCTTCAGGGGTTAAAACTCACTGCTAGTTTTTTTTTTTGTATGGGATTTTTTAAAATAATTCCTGTCAAAGCAGGAATGTTCAGCACATGCAATTTGTTATGCCAAAATGCTGTAGGAGTAAGAAGAGAATTACCTACTTAAATAAACACAAATACTAAGAGGCTGGAATCCCGCTCTGCTGAGTCTGACCCCAACTCTAGAATTACATTAGAACTCCACTGACACACGTCAAGTTTTACCATTTCCCCCCTGCATGAAATAAATGAGAAGAACTAACATTTTGATTAGGAAATCAGCAGTGTGAGATCTCTCTAGCAAACTGCAAGGATCAGAGATTATCTAACCAAGGCAGATGCAGAGTCACATGAGCTAAATCTGCTGTCACAATTTGATGCTCAGTTAGGCATACCAGGTCTGAACCACAAAAATCCCCACAACAACAGGCTGGTTGCAAAGAGACAGAAAATGTTAACTTTTTGCTGGTAGCTAGTGGTTGTTCAGGTTTATGCTACCTAGTTATGGTATACTGATGCTCTGTTTCCCACTTCTGCTACAAGGTGACAGAATTCTAGGCACAGGGGAGAGAGGTGCACCCAGAAGCATTAGCCCTGACTTTATCTGTTGTCAAAATTGCTGTGGGTCTAAAAAGAGAATTAGGAGGCAGCTGCCATCATCAGCTACTGGGGACAAATGCTATCAGTGCCAGAATGTGGTGGCAAGAATATACACAATATACAGGGTAAGACAATGGCCAAGGCAATTAAATGCAGTACAGCTTAACTGCTATCTCAACCTCCAGCAGGTAGAATTCATAAAAACAAGATGAGAATTTCTTTATCAGGTCTTCCCTGAAGTTGAAATGAGCTGCCTGTAATCGATTGGCACCATTAAGCAGATAATAACAAGAAGGGGAATTTCCACTAATCTTAGCCTAATACCTTTAGAATTTGATTATTTATTTATATTGGATATATTTATACCCTCCTTTTCACTATAAGAGCCCTTAAGGCAACAACAGGAAAATAATTAACAAAATTTTACTTTCTAACAAGCACTTTCTCATCAGAAACTTACTTTAAATTATAAGATATGCTATGCTATAATTCTTTCAATTTGTAGATTCAAAAGCTTTAATTAGGCTGCATGACACACGGTTTAGCTATAGGGGAAAACTGAGGGTGAACAACTGAGAGTTGTTTGTGATTTAGTTCAAGTTAAGGTCTGGATAGTTGGAAAGATGGGCAAAGGCAGCCAGATTTTGACAAGTAATGAATTGAGGCTTTTATCCTGGACGGTACAAACTTAATTCTTCTCTTTCCTCACTTGCACTTGGATAATGCACTTGTGCCTTCCTGCCAAACTCTGCTTCTTTCCTTGCTGTGAAAAATGGTCATCTGGGGGGTGGAGGTAGGGAGTAACATCTTGCAAGTCATGACAACATTATGCAAATAACGCAGCTTACATACTATCATTTGCAGCATAAAACAACTGATGCAAATTTTTTTTTTATTTGCATGATGGTATCATGATGCACCTAATGTCATTGTGACTTCCACCAGATGCCTCTGCTGTGGCAACCTGTTATAATGCTGGCAGGGATCCAATTCTCTCAGCCAGCTATTCCGCCATTTATGAGGGAAGAATGGAACTAGATGTCAGGATTTTCTTTCTCATGGGAAAGGATTCATCCTGTTATCTTTACAACAATAACAAATAATATTTTGACTACAGAGATCATGTGAAAAACACCTGTTATTGTGTGTTGTGTATTGTGCTATTTACTGCCACCTATTGGAGTGTGTATGCTAGTTACCCAGTGGGGGTGGCATAGAGCTATAATACAAGGAGGAAAATGTGCAGCCTCTCTGAGTAGTTGTTAGTTGTTTTAGTGTTAGCCACTATGTAGGTTTTATGGGCTACGTAGTTGTAACAACAAGTAGTGTACCTCTTCTCTAAGAGTTTGTAGCTAGAGATTTTGTTAAGCTTGTGTTGCTAATAAGTCTTGGATGCTACATTTAATGAGAAGATTTTTCTTTATATTCTGTATGATATTTGCATTTTATGGATTTTTGCATTTTTATCAATAAACACCAGTTAGTATATATTTTCTGACTGGATTTCTTTGGGAAACAAGAAATGGACATTACATTGTGTTTGCTTTCATGGCTAATATTTTCCTGGAGTTTTTGCTGCGCTCTGCACAAACAGGAATGTTTGTGATTATCACTCTGCCCGACACTAGAATCACACTTAGAAAAATATATCCCAATTATTTCACAAGTTCCACAATTGATTGAAAAGTGCTTAGACTGGTTATGACATAGAATCTGCTGGTTTCCTAAACCATATATGGGCAATTTACAGCCTGTATTATTTTTCTGGATGTCTTTTTACAGTCCTCAGTATCACTGAAAATTGCAGTATCACTGAAAATCAAAAACTGCCAAATTGCAGAGGTGCAATTTTCTTATAGTTTATACACACACATGCATGATAGATAGATAGATAGATAGATAGATAGATAGATAGATAGATAGATAGATAAATAGATAGATAGATAGATAGATTCCAAGCACAAAAAGCATAACTATTCCAATGCAGTCATTCATGTTATTCCTACCTATCTAGCACTTGGCCATTAGAGGAAACATGCATATATACCTTCTTGAAATTCTTGCAGACTGTAAAAAACACCTGGCTCATTCTCATGTCCTGCTAACCATGGCACAAAGATCTGTCATTAACTCTTATTACAAGAGGACTTAGTCTCATAACACCAACTTTGTCTCATTGCCAGCCTATTCCAAAGGCAGTTTAAATCCATGCTTTTACAGTTTTAAAGTAGCATTTTCCCCTTCTCTTGACAAACTGGCATCGTCAGGGGCTGGCATTTGCCCACCTCTTACTGGCCACTTGTGGTGCTACAGGTATGCCATTGCAGTCACTGGCACTGCCCCTGATGGCCATTTTAACTTGGGCTGTCAGAGAGACTGGACATTCCTGACCAGGCATTATGGAGACTCTTTTAGAAATGGGTTTGCCACTCTTCTGAAAGAATCCTAGATGTGTTTCAAGCATGTGTTCAGTGGCCTTTTGAAAGAGCACTAGACTCTTTTTCAAAAAGGACAGGAGCTCCAATTGATTTAAACTGGGAAAAGAGCCAAATTCTGCCAGCTCTTTGCATCTGGCTCTGTCCCAAATGCATGCAGTGTAAGGTTTTTTTCTGCTTTGGAGTTTTGTGTGGTTGTACTTTCTACTTGTTTTATTATTTGGGGAGATGCCATTTTACTTATGCGGTGCTATTTGGTGTACCCTCCAGGTGCCCACCAGCCATAGCCATTTCTGCCAATACTTCACCTTGCAGCATTTATCAATAACTCCTTCCTGATTCATCCCACACTTAACTGAGAGAGTACATACACAGTGGGAACAAAGGCTAAACACTTCAAACTCTTCTGCCACACCTGTGACCTGTCAATTGGGCTATTTCTCCACGTATGTTTAGCACTCTTCTTGAAGAACACTAAACCTATGTCCAACATCTAATCCAGCCGACAGGCAAAGGGATGTGGGATGAAGCACTGCTGTGTGGCAACCTGTCAGCTAGGCTGTTTTTAAATATGGTTTACTGCTATTCATGAACAGTGCTAGATTCGTATTTGAATAAACAGTTCCAGCACATTCTTTCAGAACATTTCTTTAGGGTTTTGAACTTTAAAAGAGCAAACAAGGGCTGGAAAGACATAAAGAGAAAGGTGAATGTCAGATTTGAATAACTGTGCTCTAATCAAGTAAAGAAAAATTCTGAAGTGAAGATTCTTCGGATTTTCTATCTGCTCACAACTTACAATGAGGCCTACTACCAGTGTATGCATGTTTTGTCTTTGAGCAAAAACAAACTGGTTACTAAAGATCCAGAAGGTCCTTCATTCCATTAGTATCTATTAAATGTCAGAAAGATGTGCTGGCAAGGGCGAAGTATTTGTGCAACCTTCCTTAACCTTCTCTGGTTGCTCCGTGAGAGAGCAACAAGACGTACACTGCCGCTCACCTTCATCCTCTTCAAAAAAATATCAGGAGGTTGTGGACGGGCTGCTTTACGATACTCCTGGTTGAAGTCACTCCTGCATCTGCTTCTGTGGTTGCCATAGAAACCATTGGCATGCTAAAGAAAGATAGGCAAGAGGGAGTCCCTAATTAGTAACTGAGGAATATGATCCCACAGATGCTCCAAACTTTCTGGTTAGCTTGATACCGTAGAGCCAGTGGAAGTCACATTTTGTCTTTGACAATGACAAAAAGAGTTTACAAGGATTTGTTATTATTCTTATGTTTGACCAGAAATGTGGCTCTTCAGGTTGGAGCAAAGAACCAGGCAAGGATACTTTGTATTGTCGAAGGCTTTCACGGCCGGCATACGATGACTGGTGTGGGTCTTCCAGCTGGGCACAGAGAGAACTGCTCCTGTCTGTGCTCCTGCACTCTGAAGATGCCGGTCACAGGTGCTGGCGAAACGTTAGGAAACAAAACTTCCAGAACACGGCCACACAGCCCGGAAGACCCACACCAGTCAAGGATACTTTATTTGGGGAAATCAGGAGAGCTTCCAAACTCAATCGCTATAGTCCAGATACACTGCTTCAACCTAAATTTATCCTCCCTGACAAGAAACTTCCCATGAATACTGGCTATTCTCCATTGATAGCTGCTTGGTTCACAACAATGGCTTGGCTGAAAGGTTCTGACAAGCGTAGCTGTGTTAGTTGCAGCATATGCAACAAAGAGACATAATGTTGAATCTCTTAATAAAGTTTAACACACCTGTTTCACAGTGAAGTTAATCTTTGTAATTTCTTTGCTCAAGGATCAACACTTTAGTTTGGGGAACCAAATCTGAAAGATTGACTACTTATAATAACAGGAGGCAAAGATTCAGTTTCTATGCACCGTCTTCTTTGTGTCCCATTTTTGACACTGTAGACAGCTCTCAGGGCTACAAACTAATACACGGTTCCACATTTCAACTAATATGGCAATATATATCACACAAACTACCACACAGGGTATATTGTGATTAGAACACATCCTTCAGCTTTTCTTGATTTATTCATTTACAGAAGGAAATGGTGAAAGAGGATATTTTGAATGCTTTCTTAAACTGTATTTCTAAATCTGTCAGAAGAAAAGAAAGAATGTTTATAATATTTATCAAGTGTTGTTAAAGACATTTTCAGAAAAACATTAGGAAAATTCTCTACAGAAGAACAAAATATGGAAACAGATTGCTTTCATTGGAGATTTCTAGGAAAGACCAAACTATCATTCTGTGGGTCTTATTTAAGCATGCTGCTTTACTGCAGAATCTGGACCCAAAGTAGGATAGCTATGATTTAAGAATATTTTCCTGGAATTCAGAAAATAATAATAATAATAATAATTATTATTATTAAATAATTATTATTTAATATATTAAATAAAATTATTTAAAATAATAATAATAATAATTATTACTATTGCTATTACTATTACTATTACTATTATTATTATTATTATTTGCCTATCCCAGGTCCTTGGAAAGGACTTGATAGGTGGATAAAAATGCCAAATCCACTCTAAACATCTGGCTGACTGTGTGACCAACCATAATAATAATTAATTAAACTTGTATGCTGCCTGACTCTCAACAACATAATAGAGGGAAAGTTAATACCGACTTGACCATTATAAGAAATTCAGTCTAGGTAGTATTATTTTAAATGCTATCAAAGTTAAAATCTTAGCATTTTACTTGTGACTCATTTTCTTTCCTAGCAGCTAATCACCTTGTTATGAAGTGGAATGTATACCTTTGGCACACACATCTAATACAATTGTTTGTAATGATAGCCGCTTGTTATATAGTCTGAAACAAACCCTCCTTCTTGCTCAAACCACGGTCAGTACCTTCAAAAGGACACTGGGTTCGCATACTTCCTTTTATAATCATTTTTGGAAATCGCTTGTTAACTGCTTTTCAATTATTAGGAACCTTTGGATGGACAAGTTTGACAGAACTGTGTGAGTTTCCTTCAATTCTTAGTGAAATAAGTTTTAACTACAGGTTTAAGAGCTTAATTTGGGGGGGGGGAATAAACAGCAAAAAGGTAATTAAAACTTTGATTTTAGAAAGTTACAAATTGACTAAGGCTCCAGATAAACTTGAAATAAGTTTTTGGAATTACTTATAAAGAATCCTTCCCATGGGAAAATGCTTTTGTTTTGAATTCTTTAAAAAAAACATAATAAGAAAAGACTTTAAAAATTGGACACTAGAGGGAACTAGAAGGGACTAAAGATTACAATTAAAGGAGAAGAACGCTCAAACTCAACTTAGAAATACAGAATAAAGCAAAATATTTGAACACTGGACATATTGAAGGATATTTTTGAACAATACCCAGAAGTTTATTTTAAGAGTGTCTGCCTCTATAGATAGTGTTTAAAAGATGTTATGGAAGAGGAACAAGTTTTACCTGACAAGACTGAGACTGATCTGAAAGGCTACAGGCTACACTGGACATACAAAAGAAACCGGCTGACATCTTAATAATTAAAAGGGATATACAAATAACAAACCAAGATAATGGCCTGGATAATTTTCCAATATTGGATTTACAAAAGAGGTTTATTGAAACTGAAGAATTTTGTGAGAAGGGAAAAAGAAAAAATGAGAAAAAATAAAGTTCTGGGACATTATTTGAAGAGACTAAAGATCAAGATTGTTAAAAGTAAAAGGAAGGAATATAAAGTTGGTTTATTTGATCAAGGTTAAAATAGAAATGTTATCTTTGGTAACCCTTAATGGACTTTTGCTGATCAGGACTGAAATGACAAGTCTTTAAGGATTTGTTTATAGATAAGAGATGGGATATGGGAAGAAGAGATCATTTATTGTACTTTAAGAGAATGTGATAAATTACTCAATTTTTTAAATATTTATGATGAAAAGGGAAGTCATTTTATATATATATATATATTTCTTTTCTTTTTCTTTACTATATTCTTATTTTCCCTTTCTTTTCTATTTTTGTTTCTGTTTTTTTCTTTTCTGCACTTTCTATTTTTTCTTTTTATTCTTTTACTTATATTTAGTTTGTATTAGTTTTTTTATCTCTGTAACTGTAATTTTTAATAAAATTACTATTAAAATGAAACATACCCTCTTTAAGCGGTATCCTGAAAATTAAAAGTTAATGGCTCGGTTTCCAGTATTGTGAAATGATTATGTAAGATCCATATTTGCCTGTTCTGTAAATCATCTTTCTCTTCTTGCGTGGGACACACTACAGCAGCAATCTTCATGCAGGACGCTTACTTGGTGTGGCCTTCAGTTGCTCAAAAATCTTAGAGGGAAAAGAATGGCAGCTCTAGTGGAAAACGAAGGTTAGGAAATCAGGAATCAAGAAAAAGAAATATCTGGGTAGATGCACATTCTTAGGTGTCTGATAAGCTGAAAAATAGAGAGTAGCAGCCTGGAGGATTATTATAATTTAAAGAAGGGAGGAGTTAATGAGGTCCGGTGGAAGTTTGCAACGCAGTATTATGAATTAGTGAAGAGAGGAAGACTATATACAATTATGGGGGACGGCACTGGCATTTTTATCATTGGCCTAAGCCTGCTCCTGTTTTCTGCCTGAGATGAACATGCTGTGGTTGCCAGGCAACAACAAGGCTTATTCCCTAACCATTTTCTTTTGAGGAAAGCAGGGAGGGGTCCAGCAGTGAGACTGTGGGGAGGGATGGAGCAGCAGAAATAAGGAAAAATTGCTGTGAATTCATAGGGCTCAAGATTGACCCAGTACAGAGATCACTGTAAGGATCTGGATCAAACCAGCCCTTGTCATTTCTGTCCTCTTCTACAGTGAAACACCAGTCTAAAACCATCATTTACCATCCCACCAGATAAATGTGGAAGTGGGTCTCCTAGCTGACACCATCTCTGCCATTCTGAACTGGGTTGATCTGTTGCAAGACCAAATTAACCTCAACAGCCGTGTAGCATCATCCCTTAGGCGCTTTCGTGCCCTCGTTCAGTGACACTAATGTGCAAAGCTTTATTCGTGAGACAGCAGGCCAAGGTTCAATTCTCAACTTAAGAAGTAATAACAAGTATGAAATATTCTCTTTAGACAACTTTTTTCCCCTGAGGTCTCTTGGGGGGAGCATGGATCATCGGGGCAGGCAGGCAAACCTTTCTGGCCCTTCTTCATTTTGAGGGTGTGGGGGTTTTATGTACAAAACCGGCATATCAAGCCCCTCTGAAGTTTAGTACACCTGTTGAGCTACCTTCTCTGTGAACAGAAAAAGAAAACATCATCTTTTGGCTGTTGAATTTTGGACCCTGCAATTCTGGGGTCTCTTAAGGACTGGAAAACTGAAGCTGGTCAGATCCTTGCATGTTTCCCGCCACAATGTAAATAGTTAGCATTTCTGTGCCTCAGGCTCTAAGGCAAAGCGTTTCCAGATCAAAGGGGGATATTTGCAGGTGGATTTCGGCCATTTGTTTCTTTGCTCCTGAAAGTAGAAAGCACTGCTGACGGGGCCCTTCTTATAGCCAGGGACAACACTCATCGCAGCTGCTGAGCTTACCCATGTCCCTACAATAGGACTTGGCATCCCCCCACAGTTTGAGGGGAGCCGCATAAAAGCAGCCAGTCCCCTCCGCTTTTACAGCAGTCACCTGAAGCTGGCTGAAACGGGGGCCTAGAACCTGCCCTCCATGTTTATGTGGTTGCTAAGCAACCATTCTGTGAGGAAAGCAGTTAGATTGTTAGATCAAGGCCAAGACGTTCAGTGGCGCCTGGGAGCCCTTTCATCTTGGGGGAGCCTTAGCGTGGAATGCAAACGCTCGTTGGTTACTAGTTCTTTGCCACAGGCGTGCGAGTGCCCACTCGCCCAGTGGCAGGATCACACTCAGGGTCTATAGCTACGCTGCCCATATTTCCTTGGAAGAAATAAAGGACAAACCTGAAAAAGAGGCAAATCTGAAAGGGGTTCCTAAGGATTAAAAAATATATATATATTTAATCCTAAGGATTAAATATATATATATATAAATATATATATATATATATTTATATAAATATATATATATATATTGTTCATGTTTGTCACTTTGCTTTACAAAGGAAAATTCAAGAGCTAAACCAAGAAAGACTTTAGGAAAACGCATATTCTAATAAAACGATCTAAAATCAAACATTATAGGTAAATGATTTTGAAAAGACAATTCCATTTCCATATTTTTCACATGAACGCGAAAGACTGTGCATGAAGTGGTACCCTTTGTATGGTAAACGTTACATGACCTTTAAAATAAAGGACAAAAGTGAGTTTTTGAAAAGTAAATGAATCTAAAAGATAGATTTCTGAAATAAAGGACTGTCCTTTATAATAAAGGATGTATGGTTACTCTATCTATAGCACAAAACAAATAAAAAACTTGGCTCTGAGTCTGAGGGATAGCAAATGTTAGAAATGGAGTCTAGGAAAATCAGAAATGTTGGTGAACTAGTTGCCAATGCCAGTTAACTAGAATAAAGTAGTCTAACCCAGTGTTTCTTAAAGTGTGATCCAAAAGACCCTCTCAGGGGTCCCCAAAATCAAAATTATTTGCCAGATATTGAAGATATTTACAAAAATGTAAAATAATATCATTCTTCTCATTGTTATTTATTTCCTTAAACAAAAAGGTTTTTCCATGAAAAATATTTTATGCTAATATCTAATGGCTTTAATATTGTTATTTTTACATGATTCAATAAATAAATATTCTATGGATGCGTCAATTTTAATTTTTAATACAGTAAATATTGATAAACATAACCCATACAAACAAAAGCTCTTTTGGGGTCCTCCACAATTTTTAAGAGTGGGAAAGGTCCTGAGAGCAAAAAGTTTAAGAAACACTGGTCTAACCGAATCCTACAAATTAGGATATGGCTATCCTGATTAAACCTAATCAGATTAGGATATTCCGTAAATTTTATTTATTATTGTGATATGCGGCCTTTATCACTTACTTCATCTACTTTCTGTAGATCAAATTACAGTTAAAATAAAAAAAGCAACCAGGACCATTTCTACAGTAAAATTTGCTCTTAATAAGCAATATGTAGAGCTAAGGCTCAAAAGATGAGACTGTGTTTTCGCAAAATGGAGCAGAATGCATCTGTTCTTGAATTGTCACAACTGTTAAGGGGTTAAAAACTATGTAGATAGCAAGTTGGATATTCCAAATTGGATTATTAAATGTGCTTGTCAAGTATTCATCTTTCTGTCTATGCATTGCTATCGACACTTCCTCTTGCTTATAATTACAATCTCGCTTCAAAAGATGAACACATTTGCACGCATATACAGACATGGATACATATTATTTACATGGTCATAAATTTAAATTTGTACTTTGCTCTGACACTGAAATGTGAAGTTTAGCGGGCATCATTATGCATAGTAAAATGTTTTTCTGAAATATCAAGGGGTGAAACTGTCACTGTCTTTTTGAAGGACAAAAATGAAGAATGTTGACAAGTTCAGGAAACCATGTTCAGGACAAGATTTCTTGTGAGCCACGCAGGTCTTTTGAAATGGACTGGATCTGTGTTTTCTCATAGTTATACATGCATTAATTCCACCAACATAAATTGATTTTACATCCTTATAACTTCCTGCAGGACCCAGGTTTTAGAATGACATCTTGTCTCACACAGCTATACTCATAATGGTGATCCCTGAGGGGAATCAGTTCAGAGGGAAATAGCCTCTAATGAAATTTTTATACCTCCAAGAACTTCATAGTCAGTGTTTGACAGTAGCCCTAAGCTCTGAATTTTGGAGGAGAAAGAAAGGAGACTATGAAGATGGAATTAACAATCATAAATGACAACAGAGACTTTTTTCTTCCTCAGTAATTTTTTTTTTAATGTTCATATATAATCCCTTTAAAACAAACTTTTACAGCACCCCACAGGATCAACTGACAATCCTAAAAAAGCTAATTTCCACAACCCCATCTGAAGCAGGATATTTTCTGTATAATAGCAGAAAATGACAAGACAGACCAGTGTCATTTAATTGAAACTATAAAGCACAAAACAGTTTGTAGGACTTCTGTGGGAACTATAACAACAAAAAAGAAAAATTCCACAGAAATAGGCAAGTTAGAAAGACAAAACATTAATGCAATTTAGGTTGGGTGCACACATAGCAGATTTATGATTCACTGAATTAGTCACAGTGCCTAATTTATACATAATGCTATACCATGGTGATTGAGTTTATACGTAAAATTTTGTATATAAAGCTATCGCTACATTATAGCTTTGCATGTTGTATAACTTTAGGCACAAACTATGTACTTACAAACTACAAAGAAGTATGATTCAAACTTCCTGTGCAGATTTTAAATCTTGTGAAATTAAATCATGTAAAAAATATTCATTTCTGGCTTTCTTGGTCGCAAATAAAGAATTAACTAAGTGCAAGCCGAGACCCCAAAAATATGTTTTTGTAGCATTGTTATTTATTACTGGTCAGAAGCAAGGCTTACATGTCATGTACAACCCTTGACCCCTTCTCATATCTGCAAGATACTACTATCCCAACTGTCTGTCTTAAACAGCCTATGTCTGAATGTATTTGGGTTTATTTTGGGGTTCATACATTTTAGTTTACAAGCCATCATGCTTGGGTTCATTATTGTCATAAGGCATAATGTAGTTTGTTTGATTTTGATCTGTTAAGTATGTGAATCTAGCCTGTAACTTTTCTTACTATGTATACAGTTTCCTTGTTTGAACTGAATTTTCTATTTTCTAATATTTGGGAGGAGGGGGTGGAATTATTATAGTTTTTTCTAATATTGATTGCCACAAATCTAAATTCTGCAAGTCATATTATTTGGGAACCAGATTTATATAACAGAATAAGCATTCTGATTTTTTCTTTTTGTTAAATATTTTGATACATAGATGTTTACACTTAAGGCATTGAAATGAACTTCCAGGAGCAGGCTGACTAATGTCACAAATCTGGAGCAAAATCAGAAAAGATAACATCACCTCCCACATTAATTAGCATCTCTTCTGAAAGATACTTCCAGTTTCTTTTTACCATATACAGGCAGCCATACAAAGCAGCCCTCATATTAGACATTTTTCACATGTGAATAATATATTAATTTGTATTCAGATTACTTATAACAGGAATATAAAGCTTTTTGTATAGAGAAGGTATGTTAAAAATGGTACAGTTTTCTTTTATATCTTTACTAACAATACTGAGATTTACATATGGCCTAATTAGTGTAAGAAATATGCTTTTTGCGCATTATGTAAAAATTATTAAACTGTTAAAGAACAATGTTATATATAGCATTCATGAAATTAGATGCAAAATAGCGTTGAGCAATTTTAGCTACCGAGTTTGAAAAAAGAAGATATACAAAATTTATAATTATGAAGAAAAAGAGAAATATTACTCCCTTGATCCACTTTTTCAGTTCTTTAGTAGGATATTGAAACAATTAATAGTTAATAAGTCATTACATCTGCATAGCCAAGGTTGAAATCTTCCTTTGGGAATAATCTGCTCATGGATTATTTACCTAGCTGTTGTGATGAGAAAAATTCACCAGCCATAATTTGCTCCATAAGTAAAATCCCCATAGTATTTATATGTTATAAATACTAGCATTTCTATTAAGAGACAAATACAAAAAGTCTTACCATCATAAGATAGTTACATAAGTTATAAACTACAGTAGGTAAAAACTCCTTGAATGATGTTCTCTGTGGTACTGTAAACCTCCCTGCCCAACAGAGAGCCATTGTAATCAAACAACCTAAGATGGCAATTCTAAACAAACTGGTAAGCCATTTTTATCATAATTATGGGAATGGCATTGCTATTAAATATGTATGGATCAAGCTGTAAAGGAGCACACATTTATAAAATGTAGGCACTACATATCATAACTTCTAACTGACTTTGAAAGTTATCTTTACTTTGATAAATGAAAAAAAATTCTACAGGAAAAACTAAGGATTCTATACGGTATGTATCCAACTGGCTGGATATGGTTTGGGAGAAGTCCAAAGGCAATTTAAATTAGATTGGATGACTTTAACTTTCTGTGATACATTATGGAAAAAGATTGTTTCCTCTATTTTATAACTTTTATAGAAAGCAGGCTTGTAATATCTGCTTTAAAGAATGTTACAATACATGAATATAGGAACTAGCTTCCTTTTTTAATCCTTCATACTCTTGAATGAAATGAGATTTTCTTTTGTCTTGATTTTGTTCTTTATGGAATGAGTTGAGGTTACTAAATGGCAAGTATAGAGTTCTTCAATAGAAAATCTTCAGGATCGAAATCCAGCTCAAAACGTCTGCATTTTTGAGGTATCAGGGGCTGTCTGCTACCTAAACTGTTCTGCCATTGTCAAAAGAACTACTGCAAAGAGCTTTACACAGCATAATGTAAAACGAAGTGAATCTTTCAGGATGCTCAAATGAAGGAAACCGCAATGATAAAAGAAGTGAATCTTTCAGGATGCTCAAATGAAGGAAACTGCAATGATTTATTTATATAACCAGCTCAGTTTTCACTGGTACTTAATGCATTTTGAGTGTAACAAAGGCAAGAGTCTCTTCTTGCCTCCTAACAGATTTTGTCCTTTGGGAGGGCCCTGCCACCTGCGTCTTTACAATTCAGTTCAATTTGATTCGATTCCAATCAATTCAATTCAATTCAATAAATTTGTTATGGTCTCCCACTCCATTAGACTCTGGGCAGCTTACAAAATGTGGAGTCCTTGGGGTGAGTCTCTTCTATTGGTAGTTTACAAAATCCAAAGAAACTATTAAAAAAAACAGTTAAAAAAATCACAAACAGGCAGCCCAGAATAAAACAATCAGAACAATAAACTGTACCATTACAAGAGGGGCCTCACAAATACATTAACAACCGGGCTTGAGAACAGAGCCAGGTCTTAAGGGCCTTCTGGGACCCAGAAGAGTGGGTGCCATCCATATCTCGGGGGGGATGCTATTCTGGAGGGTGGGGGCAGCGAACCAGAAGGCACACTTCCTCAGTCTACATGTAACATGTAACTGAAGGGACCTGGAGGGCACCCACTCTGTCTGAACGTCCTGGGCAGGCAGAATGGTGGTCACATAAGTGACGGCTTTTGGGATGGACGCTGCCCAAAGAAGGCATTTTGCACAAACGCCCAACAGCTGGGGACAAATAAATAAAATATAGGTGAATGGTATTTAGCGTATGTGAGATAATGACCCATGAGCCCAGACTGATTATGCCAAAATGGGACTTACAGTGTTGGGCTGGCAGAGGGGAAGTCCAGGTTCAAGCCCACCCTCAGCCACAGAAGCTCACTGGGTACCTCTGGGCCAGTCCCTCTCCCTCAACCCAACCTCCCTCGCAGGGCTGTTGTGGAAAAAATGGGAGGAGGGAATACTATGTGCACTGCCCTGAACTCCTGAAGGCATGGTGATTTTTTTTAAAAAAAAATCACATTTGATTTCCGGTGTTTTCTTAAAAACTGAACAGTATTTTGACTTTAAAGCCAATGCCAGGAATAAAAAGATAACTGTATCAATCTCATCAAAGTATATAAGCACTGATATGAATGAAAAGTTCCGGCTCATGGATGGCATTGTCTTTATACAGCCCTTTTCGGAGGGACTGCAGTGCCATTATTCCAGGCTAGCATGTTTGATGATATGCTGGCTGAGGGAGATGGGAGTTGCACTCCAACACCTCTCTGCAGCATCTGATTGAGAAACTTGCTATATTGTATTATCAGGATTGTATGTATCAGACAACTTTATATTATACTTTGTCAACTAAACACAAATAACGCCGGAAAGGAAGGGGAAAGGGGGCTAGCTCTTACTCGAGGAAACTTCTGAGGCAGGAGAAATGGTCCCTGAACCCACCTTCCCATCTGTGAGAAGGATAACAGGAAGAAGTCTTGCCATTTCCCGTGTGGAAGAAAGTAGGAACTCTATTTCACCCACGTGAATTTTATTTTTCCTGCCAAAGTGTCTCGGTGAAAGAGGGAAGGTCACCTCCGAGACTCCGGGAGGGGGTAGGACGGCGCCTGTGGCTCCTGCAAGCGCCGCCGCTAAACTTCGCGGCGCGCAGCTCCCGGGGAGGATCTTGCGAGTGGGGAAAAAGTGGCGAGCGCGCGAGTTGGCGCGCCAGGCTGGGCGGGTGTCGCCCACCCGGTTGCCTCCAGGCAGGCTTCGCCCCCGCTTAGTCTCTCTACGCTGGTGCGTCCAGCTCTCTCTTACTTCGGAAGTAGAGCTAAACTACCACGCTTTCATAACCGTAAGAGTAATGGAGGCATTGTGGTGTAAATTTTAACGAAGATCAGAACCAATGCATTTCCTCAGTGGTAAAAAGCCGCGTTCTCATGTTTTCCTCACTTGCCTCCCCCCTCTTCCAGGTATAGAGAAAAATACGTGCTAGATTACAAAAGGTTGTGTGTCGCTAAGCTCTTTGCTGCAACGTTATTAATATGGGTATCCTTTTGAAAACTTTTTTTTTTTTTAGTTATTGCTACAGTACTTCGTTTAATCCAGAGTAGAATACGATTCCCACATTTTCTGTTAGGCTTCTGTGCTTTTGACAGCTGCATGGGAAGGCATAGATTACATACAAGTGGCAGCACATTATTAGACAGTAAAGTTACGGACATTATATAGATTTTGACTTAAAAGTCAAAAAGCTATTCAAGGTTCAGGATTTATTGTAGCTGCTCTGATGGGGGTGTAACACAAGCAAAGCCTGAAATTTCTCTGCCCTTATGAAATATTTTTTTAAAAAAATCAGAAATAACTCAGTTACTGGATTTGTGATTGATTTTTCACACATTTAAAATGCTCTGTACAGTTTTTTAAATCCATCATTTTATTATAAATCTTAAGATTATAGATATGAAAAAGTATCTGTAAAAGCATAGAGTTCGTAATGGAATTGACAGTATCTGGAAACCTGTCCCGATTGCCTTTCTGCACAATATTTTTTGTGGAGCCCACATGTCATTGGGATCTGTTCCAGGGATAGGCAGAGTTCAGTGGTGTAGGATTTCTCTGTCTCTCTTTTATTTATTTTATTTGGTGCGGAGATCCAGTAATTAGAGCCAAATGCAGTTGAAAGTATGAATTAGAGTGTGAATTAAGCATATGAATTAAAAACAGAGTACAAATTGAAGAATTATGAGCCCAGCTTAGGAGTTTTTGGGAGGTGTATCTGTACCACTGTACATGGAGGTTACAATCGTCCCATGCAATTTTCCACTCCCAGAGTGACAAGCCTCCTTCATGTCATCAGTAGGCTATTGTGATGGAATGGAATTTTGAAGGCCAAGCTCAGGGAGACAAGCATTTTAGACTGATGTCAGGCCTAGCCTAGGGAACTCCAAGAGACAATGCTAATTCAGTTCAGCTATGTTTATTAGCTACAACTTCTAGCAAGAATCTTCCCAGACTAAACCCCCAGTTCCCAAAGTCCTCCAGTCACAACAGTGTGAATTCCTCAGGGAGGTGCCAGTCTCATCCTCTTGTTCCTCCCACGCGGTTCTGGCGAGCTAAGAAAATGCTTGTCTCCCTGAGCTTGGCCTTCATAATTCCATTCCATCACAGCTATACATTCACTATGAGAAGTCTTGATAGCTTTCCATAAAACATCCTTTTTTTCCCCTTAGTGCATTTTTTGGGCTTCTTTTCACATTTCCAATAGAAGTTGCTACTGGAATGAATGATAGGAAGCTAAGTGCTTCAGTTCTTTTGCTGATTTTCAGTGCGATGTGGCAGACTCTCACTGATACAATTACTCTAAAGTAGTTGGTTTTGACCAGAAAATGTGATTATTGTTCTGAGAATTCAAGGTAAAAACCCGCTGCATTTAGGAATGCTGTTACTGAGTGCATGCTATTGCAATCTGTACCCAACTCTTTTCCTGAATTTCTGTGGATCAGAAATGTAATCCTGCATGTAATCTTCTTTGGGCAAGTGATTATCTCCCAGCATCATCTCCCTTGGATCCTTCTGATGTTAAATATAATTGACTTTCTTCTGATGCTGGGATATAAATGTAAATAATAACTTAAAGATTTGTATGACAATGCCAGGCAGCATCTTAGAGTAAAGTGGCTAGCAGCTATTGCAGTTAAGGATAATTTAATGAGTTTGAATCTCCAGGGTAAGATTAACTACATTCTAGGATACAGTAGAAACCTAATGATAGTCTGGCTAAAATTCTGTGTATTTTTTTCCTGTTAAGAAATCTTTGAGAACTGGTGAAGTACCAGATGACTGGAGGAAGCCAAATAATTTCTCTGTTTTCAAAAAGGGGGGGGAGGGACAATCTGGGGATTTACAGACCAATCAATCTGACATGTGTGAAAAAATTCGAGTGCAGACTCAAAAGAGAGATCTGTAAGCACCTTGAAAACAATGTAATTATTGTCCTCAATCTGGACATGGATGAGACTCTGAAATCCAGGAAATTTGCAGAATAACTTTTTGAACATCACAAAGGAGAAAATTGCCATGAGATATACTTGTAAAATTCATATATTTCAAGACAAAACAAGCAACACTGGAACTAAAAAGGAGTGAAACTCCTTTAAAACTTGGAAATACAGTAACTGAAATTTTTACCAAATGTACCTCCAAGCATACTCAAGAAAAGGAGAAATGTGAGATTTTTACTACTGTACTTAGATACAGATAGACTATTTCATTTTGTGTAGAGGTCTTTCTCTATGGATCCTGGCCAAGCTTTTGTGAACTCCACTGAGGAAGGTAATAGAATACAAAATGTTTCAGTTTATAAGTCACTGTTCTCTATCTTAGATGGGTGGAAATAAACATCCCAGAAAGAGAGAGAGAGAGTTCATTTATTATTCTTCAGTTCATAAAACTTACTCAAAAATACACAAGTAGGATTTTTAATTCGTTGTTAACTAACCTTATAGATATAAAAGTGGAAGCTCCTACTCATGCAGATCATAATCCAATAGTTGTAAGACTAAATACAGGAACTTCCAGACTGAAAAGATGGAGATTAATGAATTTATTATCACAAGAGGATATTAAACTAAAGTATCATCAGGAACTAAAGAGCTTCTTCCAAATCAATTTCAACCTTTGATGTTTCTTTATCCACAAGATGGGATGCTAACAAAGCATTTATGAGAGAATTGTTTATCTCTCTGGCATCAAATAGAAAGAAAGCTATGGAGAAACAGATGGATACATTGCTGAATGAACAGAAACAATTAGAACCAATTTGGGATTTAAAACAAAGGAGAAAAGCAATCAACAAAATTGATTGTTTGTTAATAGGATTAAACAAGACTTACAAGAAATTGAATTTGTTAAACTTAAATATTTTGAGCAAGGCAACATCAAATAAATTGTTGGCCTAGTAATTGCATAAGGAAAAAGACAAAAGAACTATTATTTCTGTTTGGGACAGAACCAAGTATATTTCTACAATGAAAGAGATGATGAAGCAATTTGTTAATTATTATTCCAAATTTTATGGTAAATAGACATCTGACCCAGAAATATTGAAGAATATCTAACCAAATCTTACTTACAGAATGTACAGATCAACAAAAATAAGTCCTTAATGTATAAGTGAAGACAAAACTAAAGCAATAAAAAAACTTAAATTCAACAAAGCTGTAGTACCTGATGGTATGTCTACAACATAATATAAGTTCTTCCAAGAAATCTTGGTAAAACCTTTAATTCAAATAATGTGTGAAATTCAGGAATGTTAATAATTTCTCCTGTCATGGAAAGAAGCCTTTATCTCTTTAATTTGGAAAGAAGGAAACAACTCGTCCAAAGTCATATAGATCTATTTCTTTATTGAACATAGATTATAAATTTTCCACAGCAATACTCACAAGGAGAATAATTTTTTTTTAACTGAACTGATACATTCTGATCAGATTGGATTTATTCTGATGAGATACATGAAAGACAATACCAGATATATTTTGACAAGATAAATCAGGAAAAAAAAATTTTTTTGGTGCAGAAAAGCTTTTGACAATTTAGAATGGTCTTTAATGTTCACAATTTTGAAAAAGATTATTTATGTCCTTAATTTTTCCACATGAACAGAGTATTTCCCCTTTTGCTTCACTATTAAGTATTTACTTTATGAAGGGGAAAGCACACTTGGAAATTTGAAAATTGTTTAATATGTTATTCAGAGCATCTGCTGGACCATATTTATAAATTCCTGGAAACTAAACAAGTCAAAAATTGTATGATTTAATGGATGAAGAATTTAGATGCTGAAATAGATATGCAACAATGGGAATTTCAATGGAAGAATAATATTAAATTTACATTGAATATTATTCTTAGAGAAAAGTGGTATAAGAAACTTTATCATTGGTATATTATCCTGGTCTCGATTGCCAAAATGGATAATTAATTTTCTAAAAATTGCTGGAAATGTAACAAGTCAGATCATTCTTTCACACTAGGCAGCAAAATTGTAAAGCTCAGCAATATGGGAAGATGATTCATACAAGAATGAATTAAATCTTAAAAGCTGGATTCCCATTTCAACCTGCAACATTTTTATTAAACTTTACTAAACCATATATTCTCACAAAGTATACTGAATTAGCTATGTATATGCTAATTGCTGCAAGGATGCTATATCCCTTTTATTGGAAAGGAGATTTTATTCCTATATGGAAGGATAGTTAACTAAATTATGGGAGTATGCTTCAATGTCTAGGATAACTTTGTATTTCAGCATAAATCTAATATAGAATTTAATTAAAATTGAAAATCTTTCTTAAACTACAATTCAGTACATGGATCTGTACCACATCCAAAATTTGGATTTCTCTCTGCATAAAATCTATACAAACTTCAAAACTGTAATAGACATTTTAATTTTTTAATTAATATTAGAAAATTATAATCTTATCTGACATTCAGTTAGCTGGTTAAGCACTGGTTGGATGGTATGGCAATTAAGTGGATCTATAGTTGATTTAAAAATCAGACTCAAGGAGTGCTTATCAGTGGAGCAGTCAACTCCACTCAAGTGAAATTAGGTTCAAAATGAACAAGATTCATTTCTGAGCCTTATACTCTTACATATATTTCTAAAATAGTTAAAGGAAGTGGTGGAGGGAATACTTATGAAATCTTCAGATGAAACAATATTGTGTGAGATGCTTGATGATTCATTAATTTCTGTTTATAAAGATAATTTTTCATTTTTCTCTCTTTAATTTTATTCTATTCTTTTTAGCCCATTTCTCTACCTTGTCACCAGAGAAAATGAAAAGATATCCTCTAAAGAAATAGAAATTAATGGATAGCTATAGGATAGGGGATACTTGGCTTGGTAATTATCTTGTAAAAAATCTTGGAATAATAATTGTTACAAACTAAGTAACAGGCAGCAGTGTGATGTGGCTGCAAAAAAATGCAAATGCAGTTTTACATTGCATCAAAAGAAGTTACTTATTCCCTATTGCTCCAAAATGCAAGACATGGAATAATGGATTTAAGTTACCAGTAGGCAGATTCTGACTGAATGTTAGAAAATTTTATTTGTTTGTTTGTTTGTTCAGCTGCCCATCTCACACAAAATTCCTAATAATGACAGGTGAACTAATTATCCAGAGAGGTGCTGGACTTCCCTGAACTGAATGTGTTCAAGTGGAAACCAGACATCCATCTGTAGGACTTTGAAATCATGAACCTAGATTCTTGCAAAGGATTGGACTCATTAGGCTAAGTGGCTCTTTTCAAATCTATGATTCTGTGATGTACATAGAAAAATAAATATAACATTTATAACAAGCCTCACATATTTCTCTATCTTTCTTGTAACAGACAAGCCTAAGAGATGAATCTGAATCTTTGGAATACCAAAGATATATTTATGACTCCAACAAAAATGGGGTAAGAAGCTTATTGCTGCCATTGTCATTGATTTGTATTATTTATCATTATGAACACCATAAATTCAAACCATGACTTTTAATTTTGATTTGAAAGCAAACTGTGGTCAGTGGTACCCATAATTTGTTCAATGTGGACCTTATGTCAAATTCTTGTTACAAGTAATCATAAATGGTGGAGAACAGGGTTGGATAGAGAGTTTATAGATGTGGCCCATTTCTACAAACTAAACTCTGATTTGACTGTAATGTCCTTATTGAACCTTTGAGACAATTTATGCAATACATTGTGGCATCAGGTGTGGACCAATAACTGCTCACTTGAGTAGTTCACTCACCTGAGCGATAGAGTGACGAAGGTTCACTGGAACAATTAGAATTGGTTTGATGGGTCAGCCTAAAGTCTGTCTAATCTAGCATCCTGTTTCTGACAAAAGCTAGTTGGATGCCTCAGAATAAGCAGAGAACTGAGGCAATAGCTATTTTTGCCTTCCACAGTTCATAATGGTGGAATCCATTACTAACTCTTTATTTGGCAGTTCGGTTTAGGAGCTCGCAATGACTAGTATTTCCAAAATGTTCAGGTATCTATTTGGGACTAAAGGAATTTCAGCTCAGGAAAGTTACTGCTTAGTCATCCACGAATGTGTCAGCAGAATTTATTAGATGCTATCTGTTTTATAAATGTGGTGTTAATGGTGTATTTTAATCATTCTTAATTGCATATTTAATTGTTTTGCTATTTTTGTTTTGTTAGGGTTAGCTGCCTTGGGCACCACTTTTGTCTGGAAAGGCATAGTATAGAATTAAATAGACACATGAGCTTTTCTCTGATATTGTACCCATGAGAACAGAGGTTTGTTCATGTCAGAACTGTTTTCGTGATATTTGAATAATTCCCAGTGATCACGACAGCATATGATCCTTGCTTTTAGAATAGGAAATCACAGCTGCCCCAGTGAATTTACATCAAAAGCATTTGTTTAGCCTATTTACAAATTTAAAAACAGAGGATGCAATGCATGATGATGTATTTTGAAGACAACAGCTTTGTAAATTAAGGAAATCTGTAGTATGAATTTATAGAGTTGATCCTGCTGGTATTTATTATAATGTACAAACATATCCACTAAATCTGAGAGAATGTACAGTTTGCTATTTTTTTCTGAAAATATCAACCTTTTTCAGATTGGAACAACATTGGTCTGATGTTTACTTGAGAGGAAATATTAAAATGTGCATAAGTTATTGTTTGACTGCCAGATTAAATTTCTGGAGGCTTTGTAAGCATTTTATTTCTGTGATTTCTCTTGGGCTCTTTTATAGTACAGTTTATTGTGTGAAAAGGCATCTTCAGTATTGATGAAAACTGCACTGAAATGAATCATAATGCTCAAAAAATATAATTTACTCATACAACAGTATAGCATAGTTTACATGCTTATGAGCTTGGGTATGAGTTTCTGTTTAGAAGTTTATTTCTTTCTCAAATCACATAAGAACAGCTCTTGCATCTTAGTAGTAGCAAGAACAAACATATTTTTCCATGTAGACGAAAAAATGACAAAGGATTTTTTAAAAGACATGAGAGACAGACACAGAGAGAGAGACAAAATAGAACATTCCATAATCAGAATAATCAGTATGTTAATTGCAGTGCAGTTTAGTGAGGAATGGGGCCCACTGAGTATATGCTATCTAAATTATATTAGTGAAACTATTGTGAAAATCTACCAAGGTACTGAATTCTCTGCTCTTTTGCTTTGCTATGATGGTGGTTAAAGAAGAAGATTAAAGCAAGAAAATAATTAAAAACAAAGCAGAAAGTGTTAACATGGAAACAGTACAATTAATATTTTTGACATGATTTCTGTTTAAATAACCACATGCTGTTTGATTGTGTTATGGTCTAGGATTAGGGATTTGGTTTTTTTTACAAGGCTCTGAAGTTAAGCTTATTAGATCCCTATCTAAATCACTTCTAGTGCTACAGTTTTTTCTCAGTGCTGTAAAGAGCACAATAGCACAAGAAAACTCATGGAAGAAAATCTCACAGGGAGGATGGAATTTTCCTTTCTGAAGATAGCGTCGAAGTTCTTCCTTTAGGAATGTGAGAGACATTTGACTTTCCAACTAATGATGCAGAGTCATTTGCAAACCCTGGAGAAATAAAAGGTCTAGATGCTGGATGGCTACTCTTTTAGGTTTGGGTGTTGATCCCATCTCATGCCAGCTTAATTTTGATGCATTTATGTAGTGTTCCATATTTTCCAGGAAGTTACAGTGAGCTGTAGCAGGTGACCTGAAATATCTGTATTGTTTGTGCTCCTTGAACCAGGCAGGCAGTGTGACATAGTATATTCAGTCTGGATGTACAGTTCAAATATTTGTCCCAAAGTGTGGTGTGGATAAATCTATCTTAGATTGACCTTTGGCTATGCAGGCAGAATCCATTTCAGGGCTGGGGAGCAGTCTGTACAGAAAATGCAAATGTTAAAAAAAAAAAAAATTGGCAGAGATTATAAAGTTTGAACTATTGGTGGAGCGAGGCCAGTGCATATGCCTTGCGTATAAGCAGCTTTCCTCTCTCTATTCTCCCACATCGAGGAAAGACATTTTTGGATTTCTTTATTAACATAAAACTGGGAATATTTAGGTAAACATACATTTTAATATTTTGATAGTTTTTTTACAAGGAGAGAAATTTGTCCCTAGTTATGAACTAAATACATAATCTGAGGCAACAGGCTGCCTCTGTACATATTCTGAATGCTAAATACATTAACGAAACATGAGGACCCATTTATACGTTGCTAATTTCATGCATGCATGACTTGCTTTTCAGAATAGGAGTGGCATAATTTCTACCCTTTGGAAGTACTTTGTGCATTCTGGGTCTCACCCTTCCCTCCAACAACTTATTTTATTCTATCACTGTGTGAATATGTAGAGATACTAGTTCTCAGAAAAAGAAGAGAGTAGCAGCACTGAGGGTGGAATGACTCATCCTAAAAATGTGATGCCTAAATTTTAGGTTGTTCGGCCATTCTTGAAGTTTTAAAGTTTCATTTCATGAAGATTTGCCTGGCAGTAGTAAAGTGATATTTGAGGAATAGTTTCACAAGCCAAAGTCAGTCTCAGCTTTACCTTCACTAGATCAAGATCTCATTGAAGGAGATGTGCTACCACCTGAAGCTACCATTTTCTAAGCCTATTATCTATTTTCTATCTATGGAACTGCCCAATTCTTTTCTCATAGCCAAACGTATGGTCAGATTTCTATCACTTGGCTGAAAATTTTAACTTGGCGTTCAGTTAAATGCAGCATTTCCATAATATAGTAGTAGTTTTGGAATGAATCAAAACTAGCTACTCTGCTAGATAATATCTCTCTCTCTAGATAATGGCAGACTCATAAGAATAACTATTAGCTCAGACCCTTATTTCCAAAAACCACACAACCACAACAGGAGAAAGCTGGGGCCTGGCATAAACCATACTGGCTTGATGATGGTGACATGGGAATACAGTCATGTGAAAAAGTAAGTACATCCCATGTAAGTTTTTCTCTTTTTTAACATATGTGGACATTTTTTGTTGTTCAGTCGTTAAGTCGTGTCCGACTCTTCGTGACCCCATGAACCATATCGCGCCAGGCCTTCCTGTCCTTCACTGCCTCCCTGAGTTTGCTCAGTTTTATGTGGACATACCAATATTTTATCTTAATTCAAGCAGTATATGAAGATAAAGGTGATGTAATTGAAAACTATGTAAGAAAAATTGACTTTGCAATAATTTATTCCACAAAAATTAATAGTTATGCCATTTCCTTTTGTGGGAAAAGTAAGTATACCCTTGGCTCTAAGACCTGGTATTACCTCCTTTGGCAGAAACAACCTCAAGTAGGCATTTCTTATAACCGTCTGCCAGTCTCTGACATCGACTGGGACAATTTTTTTCCCACTCCTCCGTGCAGAACTTTTTCAGCAATGCCATGCTGGAGGGGGGTTTTTTTGCATGTACACCCTGTTTCAGTTCACCCCACATCATCTCCATGGGATTTAGATCCGGGCTTTCACTTGGCCATTCCAGAACCCTCCATTTCTTTCTTTTTCAGCCATTACTTGGTGAATTTACAGGAATGTTTAGGGTTATTTCATGTTGCAAGGTCCACTTTTGGTTGAGCTCTGGTCTTCTGATAGATGGTCTCACATTATCCGCAGTCACCCTCTGGTACAATGAAGAACCCATAGTGGCTTCTGTGATGGTGAGATGCCCAGGCCCTGATGCAGCAGAACAGCCCCAAACCATAACATTTCCATCACCATCTTTACAGTTGGTATCAGGTTCTTCTGTTGAAATGCTGTCTTTGGTTTCCACCAAACATGTCTTCAGGTCCTGTGGCCAAATGACCCTATCTTTGCCTCATCTGTCCAAAGCACATTGTTCCAGAAGTCCTGGTCTTTGCCTAGGTGTTCATGAGCAAACTTTAATCTTGCCCTGATGTTCCTTCTGGACAGCAAAGGTTTCTTCCTGGCACACTTCCCACACAAATCTAATTTGTGCAGCTTCTTTCTACTGGTAGATTCATGCACTTTGACAGCAGTAGTGGCAAGAGCTACCTGTTGGTCGCGTGATGGAATTCTGGAGTCCTTAGAGACTTCTTTCAACATCTTGCATTCTGCTCTCGGGCTGAACTTGCTGGGATGGCCTGGCCCGGGCATGCTGGCAGTTGTTTGAAATCTTCTCCACTTGTAGATGATCTTCCAGGCAGTGGAATAACTGATGTCTAATTATCTGGCAGCTATTTTTAAGATCCTTCCCAGACTCCTAGGCATCTCTAGCCACTTTTCTGAAGGCCTCTTTCAATCTAGGCATGGTGATAGCACCCACTTCAACAACAAAGAACAAAGCAAAGTAAATCTTTGAGGTTTCAATAAGGCAGGTTCCAACCAGATCCTCTCTAACAATATTCTAATCATCTGCACCTGATCTGGTGTACCTGATTCTAATTTTAGGTATTTGAGGTAGTGATAAATGTAAGGGGGTACTTACTTTTTCCACATGCAAAATTTGCATTTATGTTTATTTAAATTACACAATGGTCTACAAATTCTAAATGGTGCATGATATTTTATCCCCTCTATCTGTCGGTATTGCTGAGATGCAGATCAAATATCTGTATGGTGAAATAAGTTGAAGTCAAAAATTTTGATGGGATATATTTATTTTTTCACATGACTGTATGCATGGGGGGTAGATATCATCTCATTCTGTTGATGGCTTTACTTTCCCATTTGAAAGAATACTAACATACTGTTTTGAATATATATGACCCATGCTATAAATCAAAGCAGTACTTAGGAAGAATTTTGATGTGAAATTATTGCAGATGTTCCTTTGCACGGTTTGCTAACTATTTTAAAATACCAAGTTCCATCATTAGTACAGGCAGAGGAAAAGTACATTGTGATAGGTGGCATTCATTTGCTGTTTAGAGATGTAATTTGTGCACAGCATAGGGCTTTGTCTGCATCTGGTATACAGCTGAATTCATACTTTGGTTTTATTATATTTATAGGAACATTTGCATATTTATTACATTTCCACAGTCATTTGCTTCCCAATCATTTTTCTGATATGTCAGTATTTCTAATCCAACATGCTGAAGATTCCTATAAATAGCAGTGAAAAAAGGGAAAGGTACATTTTGTTGGAATAGAGCTGCTGACTTCAAATAAACATGTCAGTCTTTGACTTGTAACCAAGAAGCACTACCTGAAGGATTCAGAAAAATAAAGCAACTGGCACATAGTATATATATTCTATTCCCTAAGCTGGCAGATAGCTAAAGATGCCAACATAAAAAAGAAACTTCTTAAACATTAGATGAATTGCGAGGTCAAATGCAGAATTTCATCCCCGCAAACTCTATGGGGTTTCCAGTGAGGAAGAATAACAGTGCTCCTGATGGCAGTCCAAACTGAGACATTTAGATCATAGATAGTGGAAAACACAAAGAATTTATAATGGAATGAAGATACTGGCTGTAGGCCAATGATTTATTATTCTATATTTTAAATGACAAGGACTGAAGATTGTCTCATAGTTTCAGTTCCTTAGTGAAGTTATGTCAGGATAGCTAGATACTACATGCATTTTTATTAAGGGATTCGGACTAATTTAGGAATCACAACAAATAAAAAAGAAATAATGTATATTATTTATTTATTAATTGGGAACTTTTTTCTTCTCTGTTTAATTAGATGGATTCCCACAGTAACTTATTTTGTTCATATCACTTGTTTGAGGCCTTCCTCTTTCCTTTTTCAGGTCCCATAAATCATCTGGCTGGAACAGCGCTCCCAGCGATCATAACAGTATGAGTGATTCTCAGTTCCTTTTTGGCTCCCAGTTCTGCCCAGAGAATTCACAGTGTGCATCAGCCCCAGTTGAACTCAGTATCCAGCAAAGACAGGACAAGAGTTCACAACAAAATTCTCAGGAGGTGAGTCCAGTGCGTGATGTATGCTGGTACTACACAGCCTCAATAGTCAAAATTAGGGTATGATGATATTCCTTCTGCAAAAGCTGGATGTTAAATATTAGACTCACAACAATCCAATGAGGCAGAATAGGATAAGAGTTACAAGACCCAAGATCCCGGCACGAACTTTCCTACTGATCAGTGGGATTTCAGTCTTTTTTTTAAATTGTGCATTGCAAATATTGTTGGATAGTTCTTCGTTTTGAAATGAATAGTTTATCGTAGTAAGCATGTCTGATACACCATAGATAAAAACAGAACAATGTTTTTGTTTCTTTTCTCACCTAAGAAATATTGATATCTAATTTCTTATTTTCTTCGGAATATTCTAAATGGGCATCAAAAGCCATGGTAGCTAATCAGAACTTTTGAGAGAGGCTGCATTTGCGCCACAGTTTAGCACAAGAGTTGAGCAGGAACAAGCTGCAGAAAGCCTCGTGCTGTTTTCTTTCCCTGATGTGGTTGGGAGAAGGGTGGAACTTCTGTTTCTGCTTTTGATTAACTTTGATGGGTGGAAGTAATTACTGATTAATGTGTGGTTTATTTATCATAAATAATCTTAACTATGGTTAGCTTAAGCATGCCAGCTTCAGTACTGATGATTCCGTGTTACTTCCTTGAGCCTAACGTTAGTTAATGTTAGCTACAATTTGTCATATGTTGTACTAAACAGTTTGTCAACTGCTGTTGTAAACAGTAAAGCAGAAGCTTCCATGTTTTTTATCCTAGCCACACACAAAAGGGGATGGAGGTGGGATAGGGAGAATACATATCTGAGCCAGAAGCTTGGAGAAACTTGTAGTACCTTATTGCATCACACTAAAGTACAGTTTACTCTGACATTTGAATATAATTACAATATGCCAGTGAATCCAAGTTGTTGGAATGCAAAGCTAGAACACACTTTCATGCTTCCTTATGGGCTTCCTAGAGATATCAGATTGAATCAGGTAAGAACTAGGATGCAGTATTAGAGCAACTTTTAATTTAATCAATTAGGCTGCTATGGTATAACTTTCATGTTACCCAAAATTTCTGGCAAATTTCATAGAGCTTGTGACGGAAGTGACAAGATTTGTATGTTTTTCATTACAAACCAATACCTTTAAATAGGCAGTAAAGGAACAACATTTGCCTGCGTGCCATCATCTGGCACTTTGCATAAGGTTCAGGTAGGCTGTCAGTTGGCTCCTTTAGTACTCTAGGATGCATTTAATTTAGCCCTGGATATTAGTTACCATAAGAAATTTCTGACTGAATGGGGGAGTAAATATTTTTGAAAAAATGCAATTCTACCCAGTGCACCCACTCATAAAAGTATATTTATCAGCGATTGAATGCCACTGATTTGTTCTTTTCTTAATTTATGTTAAACACTCATATTTTTCATTTTTCCTGATAAAAACAGAACGAACTCAGTATTTTTGCCAAATACCAGTCTAAACCACAGCTCTTTGGAAGAGAGGAAAAGGAAAATGTCTCCCTTAATAATCTTGCTGGAAGATTCAAAGGTGTCTTGGAGCAATTTGAACAGAATAAGAAAAAGATCAAGGAAAAATATGATAAGTATGCAAACCCTTTCTTCCAGCTGAGAAATTAATTTCTTTCCTCCTGTTAAAAACAACAATACTGTACAACTATACAAGAAATAGTTAATGATTCTTAAAGTATTGTGTGTATATATGTATGTTTTATATTTGATATAGTCCCTGTCTTTCTATTCAAGTGAGTACTCTGGCCCACTAACAAAATTTTAAAAACAGAACAAAAGACAGAATTTAAAAAGTTAAACTAAACTGCCTATTAAAGAGATATTCAGGTAGTCTTCACTTACCGACTGCAGTAGGGACCAGCGACTCTATCACTAAGCAGTGCAGTCATTAAGCTGATGTCACGTGACCATGCTGACTTACGATGTCAGTTTCGGCTGCAGTCATTAAGTGAATCACTGCAGGTTGTTAAGCACGAGTTGTGACTTCCTGCCAGTGATTCCTCATTGACTTTGCTTGTCGGAAGCCAGCTGTGAAGGTCACAAATGGCGATCATGTGACTGGGAGTTGCTGCGACCATCTTAAATGTGCACTGGTTGCCAAATACCCAGATCATGATCATGTGACTGCAGGGATGCTCAAACGGCTGCAATGAGGAGGACCAGTCATAAGTCTTTGTAAGTCATTGTACTTTGAACAGTCTCTAGATGAGTGGTCAGTAAGCAAGGATTACCTGTACTGTATCTTTATAGGTTTTCAAAGTGCAGATAGAGAGGCCAAGCACAGCTCCCAGATTCCAGGGAGTGCATTGCACTGTGGAAGAAAACATTCTTCTGCACAACAAGTTCTTTGAAAAAGGGTGCATCTTCAAGAGGGTATTTTATGTCATTTGAGTTTGGATGAGAAACTGTCTGCTAGGAAGATCCACACTGAAATAGTCTTTATAGTTACAGAGAATGAAAATCCCATGGCAGCAGAAATGCTGCAGGACAGAGAGATGATTATTTGGAGGGATCCAATTTACAGATGGTGAACTGATATGTTTTTGTGTCAAAGATACCCTCTGGGATGGGCATTTGTCCTCGTAACAAGTTAATCATCAGAAACAGAGACCTGGATATGCTGTGACATTGGCTTGTTGATTTCATTGTGGTGCCTTGCCTACTTAATATAAAAGCTTAGGCTTCATATACTGGACACTAATTAATTAGATGGGGAAAAGGTGGATTTAGTGGCATGAGACATATCAACATCCGTCTCAATGCAAAATATTAAAGGAAGCCCTGGAGGTTAAATTCAAGTTGCTAAACTAGTTTCTTGTACTGTCTAATTTAATTGTTCTCTGCAGAATCTCCAGGAGGTAAATCTTGCATTGCAAGGATGGTTTCAATCTTTTCAAAAGCTGGACTTGAACCTATGTAATTTGCTTCATATTTGTCTTGTGTTGCATAAACGTGTTAGGCAGCTCCTGTTGCTGTTCCCTGTCAGCTTTATATTGCAGTAGAATATCTTCCACCCATGGATATTCCCTTACAAAACAGCAATTCCTTCCACACAAAGAACAGCTCTATACAAGAGGCACCGGAATAATTCAGAAGCCATTCTGAACTCACCTAACCCAATTACATTGGCTGATTTGGAGAGCTACATTTACTTATTTCTGACTTTGCACTGGGTTACTTGAAATTGAGCAAAGTTGATTTTTCCCTTTGTGATGCAGCAGATCTGCATAGGTTGTGGGTGGGCCACCTGCACTGCCCTGTCTCTAGGGTTAAACTAGCCATTGTACTCTCACCACGACTCCTGAGGTGTTCAGCATCCTGTGTCTTTTGCCGGTCTTTAGAATTGTTTAAAAGATTCCCTCCTTTTCCCCATTTCAGTCACAGCAGCATCATGCAACAGTGGCTGAAATTATTTGAAAAAGGACTGACATCCTGTGATTTTATCTTTACTGCCTGCAAAAAGCTTTTAAATGTGAGAGGAATGGTGTCTTTGCAACCGGGAAGTTTTCATCCTGGCTTGCTTGCTTATTTATTTATTTATGCTGACTACCAAATACATACACATGCATTGAAAATATGCTCTAGGATCAGTAGTAAGTTGGGGGGGGGACACTCACTAAATCACGTTTTTGCACTTTCCTATTGCTCAATTAGAAGGTAAGAATTGATTGGGTTATTGTATTCCCTGGATGTTTTCAGTGTTTTCAGATCTGCAGAAGTTAGAAAGATTGAGGGTCAAATTTAAACAGTTTCTGAGGAATTGGAGATAGGAAATGCTGTATGTGAAAATGCTTGTAAACATTAGTATAGGCATGATACAGAGAATTAAGTGAGCTCATTGGTTCTGTTTATCTCTTCTTGTTAAATTCTGAATTTAATTAATCTGGCTGGTTAAAATAATAATTTATACAATTGCTAGCATCTCTGCTTTAGTGCTAGCCATCTGTCAGCATTTCAGAAAGACAAGTCAACTTGGGATTCTTACTAATGGAATTTATTTGACTGTAAAAGTGAAAGTTTCATAAACATTTTAATGTTGAATTAACGCATTTTCAACCTACATATTACTGTATATTGCATACACCGTATCGTGAGATTTTCCTAGCTTTTCCTATCCATTTGCATCTGATTAATGTACATATAAAGTTTGTAATTCCTGAATATTTCCCTTTCAGTGATATTTTAAATGCTTTTATTTTGAACACCAAAGAGAGTCTTCAAAGGGTAAGTGAATCCAAATTGAAAGTTGAAAGTAGGGGTGGGAAAGTTGCAGTACATATTTTGTCTTTTTTATTACTATATGATAAAATATAATTGCAACTTCTCTATAGATGCTTTTTAATTCAGCTGAAAACACTGAATACTCAGAAAACATTATAAAGGGAACGAATACACACCAGCCAGCAAAACTATTCATTAATTTATTTTTCAGTTGCAATCCTCCTTCAATATGTTAGAAGAAACTCTGAAATCTATTTTGAATGATTTGGGAAATGTTTCTAAGACAAGTAAGTACATAGAATATTTCTGTAACCAAGAGAAAATAAGATCAACTGACATCCATTCCACTATGGGAGAAATGGCTTTCTCTGGATAATAATGATTCAGTCAGGAAAGAAGGTTGCTGAAAAATTCCTGAAAGACTGGGCTAGCAATACCCATTGCTCTTGTATACTATTGTATGCTATATCTCAAATAAGAGATAGCATACCTTAAATAATAGCTGCTGGGGAGAGGCATTGAAAAAGACCTGTTTCGATACTTGTCTGTGTTTCTCAGCTTCCCAAATATATCTTGTTGGTCATTGTGTGATACAGAATGCTGGACATTTTGCCTGATCCAGCAAGGCTGTATTTTTGTATTCTTACCAGAAGAATGCTATGCAGATACAAGAAAGATGGTCTTATGAACCATGATTTTCCAACATAAAATATCTAAATTAAAAAGGAGTGACTGGCATCTATATTACATTATTTTCTGTGAGAGGTTGTTTTCATATGGTTAGGCCATATGAATAATTTAATGAATGTTTTATTCTGTCCTGCTTTAGTTGCTAACTCATTCATTGTTAATATTATATTTTAATGCTTACCTGAATATCTATTTATTGCTTATTATGGTCAAGACCAGTCGACATTACAGAAAAATACAAGATACTAAGCAGTGGAACAAGTAAAATATTTCAGAGATAATCAAAGTAGCATGCGTGAGGACCATGAAAATATCTAAAATATTAGGCAAGGAGAATTGTGAGAGGTATCATAGCTTACTTTCTGGAAGCTATATTTGCTCATCACACACTATCTTGCAACTGCAGTTCTTTGTTTTCTCCAAATCACTCACACAACTATAAAGCACTTTGGTAAATAAAGCATTCTGTTTAGATAGTAAACACTAAAAGTGATTCACTGCAAAAGCCTTACTTCCCCCACTTGGCCATCTGGAATTCTTCCTACGCTTCCTCGTTCCTTTTTTTTTTTTTTTCAGTAGTTATCTTGGAACAAATCCCAGTCTTCTTTTTAGTTCTCGAAGTTCTGGAAAAGTACACTTGACATTTACCACAACAAATCACATAGCAGAATATTATATGCATGATGAAAATGAGTCTGCCATTTTCAATATATTGCATTCTCCATCCACATTGATTCATCTTTGTAAGACTGACTGCTAATAAATACTGCTGTTTGACTGGGTTCACAGTCATGGTTAATTATCTTCCCACCATCTAAATAACCATGATGGATTCTTGGAAAGATACTGTGTTTTCTTTTAAAGCCCAATGTCTGGCCTTCTGCTTTTGGTTCATAAGTTAAGTTTTCCCTCAACAAACATATTTAAGAATGTAGCTGTCCCCTGAAATTTTGGGGGGAAATGTATATATTCCTTTTTTATTGGTCAGTAGAAAAGCAGCAGTGAATGAACTGGTATATTGGATTTCACAGTGCATCAGATGGGCAATGTCCAAGTCCCTAGTTGTTATGAATAGAGCAATTCTGTTTTGAAATTATGGCCTCTTATGAAGAAGGCAATGGTTTAGCTTCTGATTTAGAGTTGCTGTTTTGGGAAAAACAGATATACATGTCATAGCTAAACAAGCTCTGCTGTCTATTTTTGGCTGTGTGTTTGTGCAGTTCTTCAGCTACTGAATAATTGCATAGACATGCACCATTGATGTAGCACAGTAGGAACAATGTTATAATAAAGGCTTCAGAAGACATTTAAGCACTCCATGCTGCTGGGCATAGTTGTCTATTCACTACCAGAGCTTACAGCAAAGCTATATAGATCGCTTAATCATTTAAATTAAAAAAAAAAGACTGATATTTCCTGGCCATAGAAATCACCATGAATACTGTATATACTGTAGATCTGCTTAGTTATTTAAACTAACTGTAACAGCATAGCTGAGCCTGCAGGGTGGAAGAATTGAGATCTCAAATATTTTCTCTTCATATCCTGGCCCTGCCTCCCTGGGGTAGTGGCTTGTAGTTCTTGCTACCATCATTTATTTTCTAGGGGGTACCTCATGTGGAGCCCATTGGAGCTGGGTGGCTTATAAATTCAAATAATAAATAAATAAATCCTTCTCCTAACACTGGTATGTGAGAGAGGTAGGATTGCTACAATCCTGTGTGGTTGTTTTTTGGCAAATTAAGAGGGAAACATTATAAATAAAAATAAATGCTATAGTGCTACCTCTTGACTTTGTAGCACTGAAGTATATAGCTAAGGGGATCAGCCCTTCTTCTCCCTCTCCTTTGGGAGACGGACCAATCTCACAAGAGATAAATAAAATCAAACTACATTTTTAAAAGTATATAAAACTCCCTTTTTAGCTTTAAGTAGCCACATAAAAATATTCATTGGCAAAGGAGATAAAAATATAAAGCTGTACTTGTCCTTGCAGCTGGCCAGGGCCAGCCCATAATATTTAGAAAGATCTCATTTCTGCCTTATTTGCTTCTGCCTTCTTTATCTTCTACTCCTCTTATGGCAATGCTTTGTTTCCTACTTCAATAAAGAACTGTAAAACATGCTGTATTCAAACATTTTAACTTAAGTAACCAAGTTCAGTTTGGAGAAGCTGAAGGATTGGTAATTAATCAGCTCGGATTCCCACCATTCATGTAAGTGCTATGAGACACAGGACAGTGGTGCCAGTCTCAGACTAGTGCCACCATACATGTGAAAGGGGCTGGAATCAACTCATTGGTGCATCAAAACCACTGATCTTCTTTGTGCTGATTGGCAGCAACTCTTCAGTATTTCAAACTGTTTACCAGAATCCTTAATGGAGGTTTTTGAGATCGATCTTACACCAAAGCAAGTGCTCTTCCATTTATATAGGCCTCTCCTACTTTAATAAAATATCACCCTTAATATCTTTCTTGGCATCACTGTGTTAAAAGATCACATTTATGTTGGTCCAAGATGGGAAGACTATGCTTCTAAATCAAACATAGCTAGCTTTTTTATTGCTCATGAACGTTTTGTTAAGAATAAACAGTGGACAGCTAAAAGGGCTTACGAGGACCATTGAAATGCTTTTTTGAGAGTTATATAATGTTCCCAAACTGCATAATGCCAAAGCATGTACATTTTTTCTAGTCCTCTGAAAATATTTGCTGAAAAACTATATATTGAATTACATTGCCCAAAGAATTTTTGAGAATTCCAATAAAAAATTTAAGATTCCCATTAAAGGAATCTTAAAATAAAACATGAGACCTGGTATTCAGATGCAGGAATCTGAGAAAATGGGTGGATTTTGTTTAAATATTTTTAGAAGCCAGACTAAGGGTACCAATACTCCTGCTGCCTAAACTAATAAGCTCAAGAGAAATCATATGAGCTATTAGTGAAGGGTCAATCACTCAGCAGTAGTCATTTTAGGATGGAAAAAAAAATGGCATCCTCTTTTCAGCTGTAGTCTTGTGCAATAATGTAATATCCATTAATAAGAATAATTGCAGTGGATGAAAAGAACTTTTTATTCAAGGAAGTTTGACTTAGATATAATAGCTAGCCATTCATTTTTGAGGACACTTCTGCTTTTTTTGTAGTTTTTGAACAAGGTTAAATAAGGTCAAGTAATATGCTCAGTAGCAATTGCAACATCAGTGACAGATCTAACTGCTTCTACATAAGATCTACAAAACTAATAATGGAAAATGCTAGCTTTGTAATCATTTAAAAGGCAGTTTTATTTACATGTTCGCATTCTTCAAGAGTAATGACCTTTTGGGAAATGGTAATAAATTCAATTCAAAGGATGAATTGTGTAATACTCTAACATCTACTCGGTTGCCATCTGAACGAATAAGTGGCATTGTGTAAATAAAAGATTGGGAAGAGCAGCGTAGACATTTTGCAAAATACTGGAAAGATTCAGCAGCCCCATGAATACAAACGGATCAAATGGATAGGAAAGGTACAGACTGTATTAAAAATATAAAATGGATGATATAAAGGAAAACAAGGTGTATAAGGGACATTCAGTTTCCTGACAAAGATATCTGTTAGTACTGGCTATATACATGTGTGTGTTTTTTCCAACTGATTTTAATCCTCTTAGCCCAAAGCCCAAGGTAATATTAATTGGTTTTCCTTTTATTCTCAGATAAACCTATCATGTTGGGCAGGTTAGAAATGGTGATGGCTCAATTTCACCCACAACTGAATAGTAGCCTCATCCTAGATTTTCTTCTTCTATTCCAAGGGCACATAGTTTTATCTGGATTAAGCTTCAAGGGGTCTACCTTCAGTTCTTCTTAGTGGAAATTTTGTCTGCCAGTTGTTACCCAAATTGCTGCAGATAGCAATATCTAATTTGAAGTTCTTGTGAAAATGTTTGATGTATTTCATTGTTACAAACTGGGAGGGGAAATAATTTAAAACCATTGTGGAAGTCGTCTTCCAAGGGTCCCCCAATAAAAGATAATAGATTGACACTAATCAAACTGAACCTCTTGACACGCCCTAGACAGTCGACCTGAGTTCTTAGCTGTTCTATCCAGGGCTTCTCCCTTCAGCCCAAAGTTGGGAAAATAGAAGGCAAAGTGTTTTTGGTCTTCCTGCCCCAAATCCAGAATTACAGAACTTAACAACCATATGCCGATCCTGAAATGAGAAATTCTCTTATAAAACAAATGAAGCCAAATTTCTAGAGATGAAGAAGAATTGTTTGGGGAAAAGGGAATATACAGTGAAAACAAGGGAAGGCAACAATCACACACAAACTCCAGATAAAACCAATATAAGCCTAGCCAGCTAGGTACATTACTTCCTCAAATAAACTCTTGGGCTTCAGTAGATTTTTTTTTCAGAGAGGATGGTTGAATAGAGATCACTGACCTACCGGTTGAATTCATAGGCAGGCTGTTACTTCTTTTCTTTCTTATTTTCTCTTGCCTGTTCTCTGAGCACTTCTCCCTGGTTTCATACAATATGTAAAAGCCCCACTCTTTGGAGAGACTGATTGTTGCTTCATCCCAGTCAAGGATAGTTTTCCAGTTCAGATGTTCTAATAAGCTAATTCCTAAACATACATTCCTAACAACGCTTGATGGAATTATAAAGGCACAGTCTTTATAACTTCCATCAGCTCTTCCTTTGAATAAATGGGAGTAAATTGAAGAAGTACTTGGGAATTCAAAACTGAATTCCATCCGTTCAGTTCTCTCAGCATAGGGCCAATTCATTAAATAACTTAGGGAGCACTGTGAGGCCATACCAAAACTAGGAGTCTGTCTTACCCAATTAGAACTGAACCATGCATTTGAAAATGCACACTCAGTAATTGAAATCAGAATTGTCCTTTTCACTTAGCTGGAGCTGGAGCTGGAGCTATTCCCTTGGTAATAATACCATTGGCAATGCATTTATCTTCTGGTTGTAGCAAATTAGGATCTGGGTTTTCTGAGAAAACTGAAATGTGATATACAATGGAATATGAGTATCCATTATGTCCACTCAACTTTGTTATCTATATTCCACAAGCAGGCAAGATTTTAGAAAACATTCCACTTGATGCAAGAACCAAATAGTGGTGGTTGTCCACCTCCTGCCTTAGTCATTAGAGCAGATGTGGCATGATGAGGGGAATTGGATTGAGTTCTGTATACCATGCTCATGGGCATTATCCCAATTATTACTCCCTCGAAGAGCTGGCTCCTCTCCCAAGCTTTCGGTTAAGGTGTAGGTGGAGCTCAGTAACTGTAAATGTGGATGTATGGAGGAGTGTTTTGGGGCTGCTGGGAATGGTCTTTTCGATGTTGGTTTTATTGTTTCCGTTTACATTTTTATTGCTGTTTTTGTGAGCTGCTCAGGGTTACTGTATGTAAGATGGGCAGCCATATAAGTTCTTTAAATAAATACTGTAAATACAGTATGGAAGGTTCTCCAGAACCTACAGCTTGAGAAATTTCAAAATGTTACTCCAAGAAAGTATTCTCCTTTGATTCTGTGAGTATGCCAGAATCTCCCAGGCTGAATATTCTGGAATATGCCTCATGAGTGGAAGAGAACAGGAAGGCACAGTAAATTCTGCATTTGAAGAGAGAGATGTAGAAATTATCAAAGCCTATTTTCCTTACGTGTAATCAATAAATGAGATTTAAGACAAAAGCAACCAAGTGGTTAGAATGAGTCAATTTTCATTGCGCAAAGTATCATGAGAGTCTCTCTTTAAATACTAACACGATTATTATCACATTAGCTTTTGTAGATCCCAGTCCACTTCATCAGATGTGTGTGAGGCTTTAACTACTTACAGTTGTGGGATGAGAAGAGAAGTGGGAAGATAAAGGGTATGGAGGAAAGAGGCAGAATTGTTTTGAGGTTGGAGGGTTGAAGGATAAAATTAGTTTGGATGTTGATTATGAGTAACAATAAAGTAACAAAAAAGTATTATTTCAAGAAGGTTATCCTTGTCAGGTCATTATAGCAAAAGTTACTTCACAGACCAGATTAAAATGACAACATACCATTCTTAAAGTATTTTAGTTAATTTAATGCCAAATCAAATAGCATTGTGTAAATTTTCCAGCCCTCTGTCTGTGTTAAACGTTATATCTACTTCATAATCTATGGGAACCTCATGATTGTGTCACTAAAATGTACTGTTTCAATCCAATTCCATTGAAAAATCTGGAATGGCATTTTATCCATATATACGGATGACAGAATAAATGTGGTTTGTATTGATTTCTGTGTCTAGTGCAAGAAACCTCTCAGTCCCATTATGGATTGTTACTGAATGCCCTTGGTGAGAAAAATGAAATGGGACAGATATTACTGGGAATGGAGAAAAGGCTGCAAGAAGTAAGTGTGAAATTGTTCTTTAGTAAGATGAAATTTGTTCTAGCTTCACTTTCTCTTCAGAAGATACAGTCTATTTATCAGGTTGTCTTCGGAGACACATCCATATGTTATGTTATATCATATGTTATGAAATAATCATAATCTTTCTGGGTGTTAGAGACTATTTCTGCAAATCAAAATCTAAAGTTCCAAAAGCTGCATGTTTGCCATGATTGATGGCCTGTTGGTAGAATACATTTTAAAAATTACATGATCATACAATACATGTACCACAAATTATTTCACAGAATTTAACTTATAGAAGTAATGGGAAATTCTTATCTTTATTTAATCCTGTATCTAGATTCTTTTTTCAGCTAGTGAGAAAGAAAGAAAGAAAGAAAGAAAGAAAGAAAGAAAGAAAGAAAGAAAGAAAGAAAGAAAGAAAGAAAGAAAGAAAGAAAGAAAAAACTGATATATTCTTTGGAATTTATTTGATTGGATGAAAACAGTTCAATTTTGCTATGATATAATTATCTGCCTAATATTAAAGATGTACAATTGGTTGCTTAGATGCCAAATCTGCCTATAATAGAAGCTCTCAGAAGCTATACCACATAGGTTTGCTGGGAAAATATGACTTAATGGAAACAAGGATAGCTCTGCAAATAAATCCAGGAAAGTTATGAGCTTACTAAGGTTTGGTTCATTAATATCTGTGTCATGCTGATGACTTAATAAATTTACATTCTTTGCCTGGTTTGAATTTACATAATTCTTACCTTGTACATAATCAGGTTAGAGGCTCTTTTAAGACAAAGAAGAAGACTGCTGTCTCTAAAAAAATCCTTGTTGCTAACATTTTCCCTTCCATTAGCAGAACAAAATATTTTGCCGCGGGGTTGTAATATAGCACTTTGAAAACAGCCAAGAAGCTGATATGGGTTAATAAGGGTCTTGGCATTTGGGAAATCAATTAGGGTCACAAAGGGACCCCAAATCATAATCTTTTTTTATGGATGTCAGCTTTGAAAACTTTACCACTGAGAAATTATATTTTTAATATTTTAGGTTCCTCAGTGGTAAAGTTTTGAAAGCTGACATCTATAACAAATATCATGGTTATTTAACTCTCCAGAGGGCCCTTACAGCATATTAAAAGATGAAACTACATTATTTCATGTTACAGACAATAAAATCACAGGACTGTATCCAGATGTCCATCCTCTATCTTTGCTTTCAAGAATTGCAGAGCCCTCTGAGGACATGTGGGGTATAAGTGGAAAGAAAGTAAGATAATGTTGCTTTGCACAAGTTATAGTCCTCTTATATGACACTCGACATAACCCACAGTTGATAAAACCCTAAGGGAAAAAATATGGCATTTGTGATACATGGGAAATTCAAAGTAGGAAATCAGTTGTCTGTTTCATGATATAGTGAAAGTTGTACAAATGTTAGGTACAGTTCATGTGCTTTGAAGGTAGTGCGTGTTTGGCTTCAAAGCATAACAAGGAACACTTCGTATGTATCACCTATATTTAAAAATACATACCTACTTCCCCCACACATTACAGGGAAAACATAACGTGTGAAATGCCCTTCAATTGGAGAGGAAAGCTTAATAAAGTATATGCAGTATAGTATTTGAAATGTAAGCATTTGATTTGTAACCCATCTTGCCCAATTTCTCTGCTGTTATGTGTCCACAGAAGGACACAGAAATCTCAGATCTGAAGTCCAGCCTTCAGTTACTAAAAGATAGCCTTGAGCAATTAACAGTTCAGCAGAACAAGCAGCACATGAAGCTCTGTGAACAGCTGGACCCCATGAGGCTTTCCAAAATCCTGAATGACTTACAAGCATTCATTTCTGCACCCAGAGAACCCCATCACCTCAAGGACAGTGTTTCCCAGACTTCTCTAGACATGCTGTTGAACCAATTATCTTACAGTTCCCACTTGGATGTTTTAAACATCTCTCCTAGAAACAAAGACATTTCTAATAAGGCTGCCTCAGAAAGTAAAGAAAATTTCCACACAGAGCAGAGAAGCCATATTCTAGCCCGAGGCCCAAATGCTGACAAAATGCTTTGCACCTGTTGCTCCAACGTTACTCTCCTTGCAAAAAGCCGAGAGAGAAACTGGTTACTGAGTCAAGAGCCCAATGAAGCTACTCCAGTGAGGAAAGTGATCCAGAGAAACAACCAAGCAAAAGGATACAGTGGAACAAAACATTCACAGCTAAGCCATCCTCAAATGGAAAATGTGCTCGTGCGAAATCATGCAGATGGCGGGAACAGCGAGAAACTAGTCACAGGCAAGAAGATGAATAGTAAAGGTATAGGAAACAGAGTTAGACAGGGAAAGCCAAGATTGTGCAGCCAGAGGAAAAGAATGTATTCTGCCAGGAAAGAAAATGGTTTGAAATATACTAGAGAAAACAAGAAACAAGAAGCAACAGGAAAAGGGTATTCCAATGCAGAATACTCACATAGGGAAATGAGGGAATCTGATAGTATTAGCTGGAGGCCTCTGATCGTGAGTGAGAAAAAGATAGGTAAGGTCCAAGAGAGAAAGGCAAAGAAATCCAAGCTCGTGCTCCTCTCCCATGAGAACAAACAGCCCGTGCCCAGTCTCCACGAGAGGACTGGTGCTAGAAAGAGGGAAGTTTCCAAGGGCAACCATTGCTTCTGCTCCTCTCCAGAAAGTTCCTTTCCCCAAACCCAGATAAAGTGGCTGGATCTTTTTGATAATTACCCCCTGAGTCCACTCCCCAAGAATGCCACAGCCTGTTGCCAATTGTTTTTTGATAGTGAGTATTCTGATTAAAAGTGGCCTGTATGTATTACCTGCTATGGAATTGTCCTTGTAAAACGTTACCAAAAAATTCCCTTTGTATATTGTAAATAGTAATTCTAACATCCTCCTGGATCTCCCACTACCACCACCACTGAAGAGTTGTTTTATGTTGTGGCATTTGAGATATTCTGTATTGAAGTAGAAAAATAGAGCATATATCATTTAATTTCCCTGCAGGTCTGGAGATGGGAAGGGATGTGTATGACTCTTTTATAAAGTCAAAAGTTGTTTTCTCCAGTATGTCTGTATTGGCTCTTTGCTTTTTGCCTTCTCCCCAAAAATGTAATTTTTCCCCACTGTTGTTATGAATTTATTAGTATGGTTGTGAGCAGAGGAACGAATAATGTTTGATTTATAATACAGCATACAGTACCTATTTGAGAAATGTGTTATTAAACCTGTACGATAAATGTTCCGTGGATTCTGGCCTCGGTTCTGAGACTGGGAAGATTCTCGCAACTGGCTCTGCTGATATGATGAATATCCTGATGCTGCTGTATGTGGAAAGCAGGTCCCGGGTGACTTGATGTGTTATTTGATTACAGAGACTTGGGGCTCATCTACACCTTCTGCCTGCCTTGTGGTAAAGATGCTCCACAAGCTACTTGTTGGGGACATGAAGGCACAGCAGCCCCAGAGCTCTGTGAAGGCTTCAGAAGTGGTGTTTTTTCATTTCCACTGGAACAAGCCACGCCAGGCAGTCAATCTGTGGCAAAATATTCTGAGGTACACTTAGGAGAGGAATCTGCCCTGTTCCTATTGACCACCTGAGTCCTGACTGTAGGCATGCCCTCCCATTCTCCATCTCTGGAGCCATTTGAGTTGCCAGGACCCCAGGGGGAGAGTCTTCTACGTGCCAAAAAGCTGTCTCTCCCACATCTCTTGCCAACCAGTGGCAGGGAGAGAAGGAGGGGAAGTGGGCTGTTTGATGCCAGCCCTCCAGGCACACTGGATATGGGTTTCATGCCCTGAAGCTTCTCATGCAGCGCTATTCAGCACCATTCTACCAAAGCTAGGGAGCAGTTTAAGGCAGAGGAGCATGAAAGCCAAGAGAAGTGACTTTGGATCTTGCACTGCAGGGGGTACAGCTTGCAGAGTTGATTCCTTGGGTGCTCTGCAGCCCTCGCTCCTTCAAGAAAGGGTGAGAATCCTTTCCCCCCCTCCTTTTCCCTGTTTTATTTTCATCCACGGTAACCAAAGGGTGGGTCTCCTCTCTTCCCACCTCCCACAAGAAGGAGGGAGAGTACTGGGGAGGGGAGAAACAGCGGATAATGGTTCCTTTGATGGCAGTTCTCTGATCTCACCAGACTTCTGATGCTGCTCCCAAGGAGATGTTCCTCACCCCATCTCTTTCCTCCCCCAGGTTCTCAGTGAAGACAGAGCCCCTATTCTGCTCCTGGCTAAGCCAGAACGGGGGTCCAAAGTCCAGCCAGCGCTGCACTTCTTTGAGCTGTCTTGGCATACTTTTATGCCAGCTGTCACCCTTTAGTGCTGCCCTGCAGAAGACCATTTGGTGCAGCGTGCACGAAAGTGTCAGCAACTTTGTATTTCTCACCTTGCTTTCCTGTTTGGTGTGCCATAATTGGGATTGAGGTGAGGGAGAAGAGTCTGATTCTCTCCCCAGGTGTCAGTGGAGGGATTCAAGTAATCCAGATAATTCTGGCAGCAGAGTTTTTTGTTTTTTGGGTTTTTTTTTTCATATTTGTAGCAATCAAAAGAAACTCTTGGTTTCATTAGGGAGCTTTGCGAATGAAGGCACTGCCTCTCCCACACCCTAGAAAACTGACTGGATTCAGCAGTGCTCTTCCTTTGATTAGAGCCATTCTTCTGCTGCACTTACATGCTGTTAGAGTTTAGATTACTTACTGTCTCAAAAATCGTAACTTATTTTGTATTGTCATTCTGTGGATGATCTCTGCTTTTTCAAAATCTATGCCATTTTTTACGACAGGGCAGAAAAGGCATTCTAGAAGTCATATCTTACTCCCCACCAGTACTGTGATTTGTTGGCCCCAAAGCCATTACCTTGCTCTCTACTTTACCACACAGTCCCCATGGGATGAAATTGGGATTGTTTCTCTGCACTGGCAGGCACCCCACAGCCTCAGAGATAGTGATGTCGAAGAAGCTTCTCTGGCTCACATTTTGATATACTCTCTGAGTATATATGCAAACCAGAATCCGCCGCTAATATTTACAGTTCTCCTAATTTTGCATTGTAGCTTGCAATTAAATGTATACAATGAAGAATGCATGCAATATCGATTATATTCATGAAAATTGGTTATTAAAATACCCATATTAAGAACAATGCTCATTAAATCATATTAGGAGAAATGAGCATTGAAAGATGCATGCATTTTCATGGTAATTTTAAAAATGTAATTCGACTGGGCAAGTCTTGCTGAGGTGCCTAAAGCAGAGTCCTGGGGTTTGCCTGGGATGAATTTGAGCATGTATCTCCCAAGGACCTGAAGAGGGTCCTCTGGACTGTGAATCCATTTATTAGAGCCATGTCCCTTCTGGCTTGTAAAGGCCGCTTGGGTGATGACATACTGTTGAGCGCAAGTGGTGGAACCAGTTTCCTTGAGGGAGAGGTGCTTCTGCCACCTTGAAGGAGGTACTGATCCACTCCCTTCTCAGGAAGCCAACAACGGACAATTTTAGTCCAGTCCCAACTTTCCTTTTTTAGGGAATGTTGTTGAGAAGGTGGTTGGCTGCAGATCCAGAGGATTCTGGAGAAAACAGATTTTCTGGATCCATTTCAGTCAAGTGTCAGGCCAGGGTATAATACTGAGATAGTATTAATCATGCTTGTCAATGACCTGTGGTGGTGCCAGGACAGGAGATGTGTTACTGTCCTGGTTCTCCTTGATTTCTCAGTGGCTTTTGTTACTATCAGTCATGGTATTCTTCCAGACCACCTATGGGGAATGGAAACTGGAGTGGAGGGGGACACCAGGTTACAGTGGTTCTCCTCTTTCCTCTATGGGTGGTTCCAGTTGGTGTTGGTAGGAGGGGAGAGATCAAGCCTCAGCCCCTCACTTCTGCCGCGCCTCAGAACACAATGTCTTGCCCCTTTTGTTTAACATCTACATCTCCTATGCTGGGTAAAGTGATTCATCCGTTTTGTTTGTTTGCTTGGAGAAGGGGGTAGGGGGATTTTGTATTTTCATGCAAAACTGGAGCATGAAGTCCTCAGCTACTGACCAATTGCTGAAATCTCTTTTGATACCTTCATTCCCCTATTACCTAGGAGGGGCATACTCTGATTGTCTATCAATTCTCATTAAACATTAAAAATCATAGCACTCAAGTGGTACCTAAAATTGCTGACAACTGTCCACACAAACAATATTTCATTTCACTTCTGGTATCAGAAAACCTGAGTGGCAGAATTGCCAGTCTCTTGGAAGTGTCCCTGGCTAGCGTGGACAGAATTCCCACAAGATTACAAATCAGACCCATAGAGATGGGCAATACTTGAAAGAAAATGGAGAGAGCCAAAAGTGGAGGGTAATTGTTTAGCAGAAGTTCATTTACATTTGCCAGGCAACTCTCAGAGTTCCCAAGCCAGTGGTAGATATCCCAGACAGAAGGAAAATTGCTACTTAATTGAAATTCGCATTTCCATGGATCTTAGAATCCTATTAATGTGATTCTGCTCAGCAGGCATTCATGGCAGCCTGGGGATCAGTTTGGATTTACAAATGACAGGTGTATCAACTTTATATCGATAATTGCATCACAACAGGGTAGCATTTAGCTAGATACGAAGCTGTGGAAGGAAAATTGTGGCTGGCCCAAAAGCAGTTGAAGGTAAGTCATGGTTGTGAGGAAAATACAAGAGGCAAAATGTACTTTCATTGGTTCACTGGATAGTATCAATATGTAGTTTAACCACTGTAAGGCACTGAACTTAGTTACGCCAAGTTGGATTTATTTATTTATTTACTTCCTTAACCTTATCGGTCACTTCAGTAAAAATGATTCTATGTGGTGTATGCTCCAAAACAGTAAACAAGGAAGATTAATAATTATTCCATAATACACAGCTATTTCCACCAGAACCCTCCATAACTGCAGATTTAGGCATTTACAGTTGCTATTTTGATCTTACGAGACCAAAAAAGTTACTGCTTCATGTGCCCCAGTCCTCCATGAGGACTCAGAGGAAGGAAAGAACAGTGCAGATAAATTCACGTTTTGAATGCTATGAGGAAAAAGAAAACCAAGCCATATTTTAAAATCTTTCCTCTTTGCTGAAAAGAACCACAAGCACCTAAGTTTGATACTCATTTTATGAGTATCAAAGGCGGTTTTAAGAGAAACAGCTTTTATCAAAGAGTTAAAATTGTGGGGCAGTTGAGTCATCTGCTATTCAAACAGGTGACTGCTTCATGTGTTTGCAGATTAAAAAGGAGAAAGAGACTGGTGCAATAGGCAACTCTTCACAAAGCCCTAAAGGTGACAAAGTTATAAAAGTTTATCAAAACCCAGACAAGGGAGCAAAAGAGAACTTAGAAGTGATTTGAAAAAGGTAACTCCTCCATCAAACATGCTATTTTTTAAAATAACAAAATCTATTAGCTCTCATCTCAACAAACACATCACACATTCTCCATATTTAATAATTGATCAGTAAACCATATGCTTGCACCTTCAAATGTCTGGAGGACAATCCCCCATAATACTTCGTGCATTCCTTCTCTCCATTAAGGCTACAAGATCTGGATTGCAAAAAGCTGGGCCACCACTAGGTGGAGCTTGCGTTCCAACAGAACAGAATATTGTAGCTCAAGGTTGAACTGTGGAGTTCTTGGTGCTCTCTAAGCTTGATTGTGAGTGCACTGATGATGGGCACTTGGCACTTGTGAGTGCACTGATGTTACCTAGCTGGGTAATGGAACATCTGCATGCAACAATGAAACTCAGAGAGCACCAAGAACTCCACAGGAGCTGGAGTTCTCTGCATTCCTTTGCAGTCCTCTGGTGGTTGTCTGAATTTTGCAGATTTTTTCCCCTTGCAAAGCATTACAGCACTGTACATATACCGTATTTTTCCATCTATAAGACGACACTTTTTCCTAAAATTGTTACACTAAAAATTGAAGGGCGTCTTATGCAAGGAAGTAAGCCGAGGAGAGAACCACGTGGTTGCGGAACTGCCCATACTTTGTCTCTGCAAACAGGCTTCCTCCAATCACGAGCCTTATGTAACTGACGTCAGCTGATGCTGAACAAACCAATTGGAACACATCCCGTTGGAGGTGGAGAGCATGTAGGCAGTGCGCAGATGCGACAGGGACCCGTAATGTCAGGGCATTCTGAGCACATAAAGATGTCGGAAGATAAAAAAATAAATAAGCGAATGTCTTACTCTGCAAAATTCAAACTGAATGTAATCAGTTATGCAAAAGAGCATGGAAATAGAGCTGCAGAGAGACCGTTTGGACCTCCTCCTACTGAGTGTATCATGTAAATGTTACCTAATTACTAAATAAAAATGTGTTCTGCTTTATCTTTAAAATATTGATTTCTTAATTTTGGGTTGGAAAAGTGGGGGTCATCTTATACATGGGGGCATCTTATTAACGGAAAAATATGGTATATCAGATCCTTAATAAGACTGATACATATATATCAGATTGCAGTCCTACCTATTTTCTCTTTGGGTGGTTAGTAAGAAAACAGCTGCCTGAGTTTAATTCCTACAAGTGGAAGAATCAAGATGAGATAGTTTGACATATGGTGCAGGGACGGCTGCTGCTTCAGCTGAGTTTAATTTATTTCAGTCCCTTGGAAGATAAAGCTGAAAAAATAATTGTTACTCATCTTACCTTGTTATTTATAGGACCAGATCCCTTCATTTTCTTTCCTTCTGTAATTCTGTGGTGTTCATGCTTCATTTGGCAAACATGACAAGCTGACATTTTCAATCAATGCGTCAACATCCCCTGGGGAGCCAACGCTCCTAGGAAAATGACAGCAAGACAAATGATTAAGGAAATCTGGAGGGTCCAGTGTGCAATGGATAACCCTGATGTGACAGCCATCCTGTGCACATCTCCATTGACTCCTGAAGTCTTATGAAATTATTACTAGGGTATAAGAAGAGCCCACTGGGTCATGCAAAAGCTGTATCTAGATCAGTACTGGTTTTTCCACAATGGTCAACTAGATGCCTCTAGGAAGTTGCCAGATAGGGCATCCAAGTAGCAAAACTCTCCTCCTCTTGCTTGTTAGTGGAATATAAATACAGTCCCTGATAAGGATTCGGGGGAGAAAATAAATTAGCAAGTAACATGGAGGCTGCACCTTTTTCCTCTGTGTCTTCAAATCCAGCTACTCTCTTTGCCTAATCCTATCAAATTGACCCTCCCAGACAAAGCCACCTGCAATCTCATCTAAATCAAAGAATAGAAGCCCCCTCACCCGCTCACAGAACAGCCCAAGGGCAGCCTTTACAAAGGGGTTGCAACCTAGAGAACCCCCCACCTTCCATCCTCAATCAGCCTCAACATTCCATGTTCTTTAACAATGGACTTCTTCAGCCCTCCTGAAAGGCCCATTTTGCCTAACAATAGAAATAACCCAGGTACACTGACAAGGACTTGCCTTGCTTCCCCAAACTGGCCAGCCAATCAGATCGCTAGGATTTCCCCCTTTGTAGCCCCCAACTTCTATAAAAATCTTTGCTATCCCATTGTTTGGGGTCCCTCTTTCTTGTAAAGCAGGCACCAATGATCGATGCAATGAAGCTGGGGTTCTTCTCTCTAGCATTGTGCTCCTTCTTCAGATGGGATCCACCACAAGGAAGATTCATCTAGCAATAGTAGCTAAAAGACATGGATTAAAAAGTTCCTAGACCAGCCCTCTGCAAAAGAGTGCCTTCCAAAGGGATGGCAACTTTCAGATAACCATCTCACTGCTTGCTCTGGTTTCTGGAAGAAATGTTCTCTCTTACACCTCTTTTTATTCCACAAATAGTGGAATAAATGGAGATCATTCTTGGCCTTCATCTTCTCTTCTACAAGTGGGGAGAATGTTCAGTATTAATTTTAAGTTTTACCTTTTGGGGATTTTGCTTTGAACTGCTAGCCCCCTTGAATAAAAAGCTGGGGTGTAAATGAAATAAATAAATGGATAAAAAGTAATGCTGGGCCTGATTCCCAATTATTCCTGCTTGTCTTCATTGTCAGAATAAAGCAACATACCATATAATATATCCATGAAATTTTAAACAACTGCCTCATCCTCTATCAGTTTCCATAGGAATACAGGAACCTGCCTTTTATTGAGTCACATTATTTGCTCCTCCAGGCTCTCACAGAAAGGTGTTTCCAATTGGAGTCTCTGAACTCTGAACATGGGGGCAAGTTTTAGGACAGCAGGAAGCCTCCAATCTGAGCTGAGCTGTCAAGCCTACTGGTATCATCTGACTTCCGTAAGTAGCAATTCAGCAAAAGATTTGACGTGGCTGAGACTTTGAAGTTTCATTCAGAGGCCCAACTCTCCATACAGTGCTGAAAATGGCTGTTATCTCCTTTTCTATTGCTTGTGTTTTCACCTGCATTAGGAAGAATGTTTTGGACACCTATTATTCGACTGCAGCCTGCTCCCCCTACTGCAGAAAACTGAGAAGCTGATGCCCATCTGGACATCTTTTTTAGAAGGTGCCCTCTGGCATCCCAAAGCCATCCTCGCCTGCCCTCTTCTGGGAAGCGATGTCAGCAGAGGAGTGTTCCACCTATTCCTTCCTGAAGAGATAAGCACACTGAGAAAGCAGTGCTCTCTAGCGTTGCAGAAGGTCTTTTATAGAGCTTTGCCTTGACAATGCTTTGAGCAAAAAGAGGCTTCGGGATGCAAGATGACCCCTTGCTACGGAGGAGCAAAGCGCAGCTGCTACGTTGTGTTGGGAGAGGGTTCCTCAGACCCTGGCCTGCTTCTCCGCCATCTCCAGATGCAAATTTAGGCATGTGCAGAAGCCTCTGCTGGTCATAGGAAGTGCTGGTGATGACTGTGAAGCCTGAAGGAAGGGAATGGCATTGTTGTTGTGCCATGATGAAGCAAACAGCATCGCCTTTACAGCATACAGCAGAACTTCCCAAACTTTTTCCTTCATTACCTGAAACTCAGGGGAGAAGGAGGGTGCGGTGCAAGCAAGCGAAGAAAGGCCAGGGTGGGTGGGGGAGACTTACCCAAGTGACTTGTGACCTCCCCTGCCGGCTTCCCCATTGACTTTGCTTGTGGAAAGGTTGCAAATGGCAATCAATTGATCATGGGGTGCTCGGCAACCAATCGTAAGTGTGAATGGGTTGCCAAGTGCCCGAATTTTGTTCACATGACTGCAGGGGTGCTGCAGTGGCCAGAACCTCAAGGACCGGTTGTGAATCCCTTCCTTCAGCACCGTCATAACTTTGAACAGTCACTGAATGAATGGTCATAACTCAAGGGCTACCTGTATTATAAAAATAATATCATTGAAAGATTTTTATGTCATTTCAACAAATTACCATTGGTACTTTCATCAATTTTCCTCTTAACTGAAATACTCTGGGAGATTTTCAAATATATTTTAGGACACGTGGCAATCTTTAAGTCAATTTAAATTTAAAATGTCCCTGTTGTGAATGGGTTCATGTGTCCTTACCCAAAGAGATACCACTTTTCCCCAGTTTTGGGTAATTTACCCAGGTTTGGGAAGCACTGGCATAAAGCATTCGAGGAGAAATGCAGTTCCTTTGCACAGCCTAATATTGTAGAACTTAAATTTCAAACCAGACTTTGTGACCTGCCCAACAGCTTGTCACACTTCAATAGCCTGCAACCAGTTTTATGTCCTGAAGACAGCTCTTTAAGATTCCTGCACAGGGCAGGGGCCTGGATTTGATTACTGCCATGGCCCCTTACAACCTTTACATTTTACAAGACTATGATTCTAAATGCGATAGATATAAAAGAATTCAGAACATAAATAACAATGAACAAAGAATTGCACAGAGACCTAGAAATGTCTGGCTTCTAAGACCATATAAAGGTCCTATAATAGACAAGACTTTTGCTAGCGTGTTGATCCCACAAGCAAGCCAGTGTCTCTGGCAAGTTCACAGACAAGATGTTAGTTGGTAGATAAGCTTCAGCATTGGACAGAAATTCAGTATAGATCATGAATTGTGTGTATATAAGTAGCGCATCTGTTCAAAAGGTAAATTAAAGCGGTGTGACATTATTAACATCCTTTTCCGTGGCTGCATGCCCCATACACTGGACGAGCATTTTTTACCGCATTTTAACCACAGGCCTTACACCCATATGCGCCACAATATCCTGCGCCATCTCAACTCAGAACATTATTTTGGGATCTTCCCAACCACCTGAACACCTGTTATGTGTTTTCCTTTCCCTTGTCTACCTGTGGAGGTCAGGATTTATTTACCTGGCCTTGAGGACCAGAGCTTATCTGATGAAGTGGTGGTGCTACTGTGTTGGCAGGATTGAAAACTGGTCCTAGTGTCTTTGTTTTAAGGATAGGAATAAACAGGGTTGGGCTGGGCCTTATGGAGACTTCATCTATTTTTAACTCCTCCTCCACCTCCACCTTCTGCACACCTCAGAATTTGCTATTTTGCCTCAGAGTTTTGACCATGCCATCTGGGAGTGCTCTGGAAACCACAAAATGTTGTCTGGAAAAGCTGCATAGATCTGTGGGTCACAGGTTCCTACCATGGTCTAGGTCAGGGTTCCTCAACCTTGGCAACTTTCAGGTGTGTGGACTTCAACTCCACACATCTGTCTGGGGAATTCTGGGAGTTGAAGTCCACACATCTGAAAGTTGCCAAGGTTGAGGAACACTGGTCTAGGTGTTCTGGCTTCCACCTTAAACTGTTGGAAGTCATGAACAATTGCTCTCTGTTTTTTAAAAAATTGCCTATGTGATTGTTTGAATTAAGATATTACTTGAGCTGTTACCACTTTTATAGTCTTCGAACTACACTATCAAATTTCCTCTGAATTATGTGTCCCCTGGGGTTTCGGATATACAGTATTTATCTTTAACTCATTCCCTGAGGCCCATAGAGGTCTTTCTCTCTTTTTACTAAAGCACAAATCAATTGCAAGTTAAAACAAGCTAATGTAATATCAAAGAATTCTAATCTTGGTTTAGTAAGGCATAATATTTGCCTAATTAAGTTATTAACACATTTCTACACCAAGGCTTTTAAAGTAATTGCTTAGCAGGTCTGTTTGAGACATAGGCTTAAATAAGAACAAAATTGAGCTTTCCTCCTCCAATAGCCAGAATGGCTTTTCAATCACTTTCTTTTTAATGTCTTTTTTCCTAATCTAATTGTTTACTTGGCACTTCATGTCTCATGTTTGACAGATATGAGCAGATCGCCTGAGGACCTCCTTCTCCCCCAAATTAGATTATATTATTGCATCCAACACCTTTATCAGTGCATAAGCTCCCGTGATAGAGTTGGGTGTGGAAAACGTTACTCTCCAATAATTGGAATATAATTTTGGAGCCTTCTTTTACAACTGTGTCACCTTTTCAGAGGCCTGCTAAGAAACCAAACAAGGAATATAATAATGTATGTTGGGCTGATCTCTGCTAACATGACAACAGACAGCAGGCAACTCAATGTGGAATGGCTTTTCTCACATTGCCTACCAGTTTGGGTCAGACGTGTTTCTTGAGACTTTTTAATCAAACCGTCTTTTTTGGAGACTGACGTTATTGGATTCAATCATATTTTCCCTCAAATCAAAGGGACTGACCTCTATGAGACAGAGGACTTGGAGCAGAATTTGAAGCAGCTGGGCATTATGCTTCATTTCATAACTAACATTTGGCACCAGAAGAACAAATTTGTGTTTTCTGTTATATGCCGCATGGATTTATGTTCCTTCTGTGACACTCATTTTCTTGTTGGGTCTGTAAAATAATGAAAGAAGGCAAGCAAGAGGATTCTGGTTTTAATGCGTTGCCAAATTTTTAGAAAATCTTTACCAAATATCTAATTCCAATATTTTCCCCCCTGTACATATGACTGATCTAATCCAGTGTTTCTCAACTTTGGCAACTTTAAGATGTGCGGACTTCAACTCCCAGAATTGCTGGGAATTCTGGGAGTTGGGAGTTCACACATCTTAAAGTTGCCAAGGTTGAGAAACACTGAACTAATCAGAGAGATGGTCCGGAAGGTTTGGCATATGGAACTCGTTCTGCATCAGGCCACTTGGACTCCTTGGAATTAAAAATTTTTATATGTTCACATTTTTAACCCCCAAACACAATGAACAAAACTCAAAGAATTGAATGACAATGTAGAAAATAAGGACCGCAAACTCTCCCTCTCGTGCGCGATGTTGTGAATCAACGGTGGTACAAAGATAAGATCACTGGAGTCCTGGTGCCCATTTTCCACTGCTTTAATGCAACCGTCCCCAACGTGGTGCCTTTTTGATGCTGGCTGCAACTCCCGTTGCTCTCGTGGCTGGGCGAGATTGGAATGGCAGTGGAAGATACCAGCACGGGATGGTAAATGGTGTTAATTCAATATATTCTGAGGTACCAGGCTGTAGAAAGCTGGACTACCGCTCGCAAAGCAGTAGAATACAACCAAATCATGGTTTGCCCTTTGAAAAAAACAAAGCTATTTTAGGATGGTACGATTGGCAAAGGGAAGGAGGAGAAGAGGCTTTTTCATTCCAAATGCCCTCCCTCCAGTGCTTTTTCATACCGTGCCCCAAGCAATCAACTCCCCCTTCCCCACGGTGAGTAGCACCGCTCCCTGCGTGACTGCCAATTTTATATCTATCCTTGGATCTATTGATTTTCTATTTCTTAAGATTATTGTATATTGTAATTTTAATTGATTTTGTTTTATAAACTGCCCAGAGTCGTTTCAACGAGATGGGCGGTGACAAATACAGATATATATAAATATAAAGTGTGGGATGAGGCGTTTCGGTGCCAGCGAAGTAGGAGCGAGAAGTCTGCCTCTGCCCAGGGCGGAGACATGGTTTTAAAAGCAGCTCCCAGCTTTTAAAAGAGAAGCCCCACCAAAGCCAGGCACCGCTGCCATCTTGCTGTGCCACACTGCCACCTTGTGGAACACGCAGCGACCCACTCAATTAAATGATACCTTCACTTAATTAACAGATAAACTGTTAAACTAATAAACACACACATTCACGTTGTGTTTTTCATGTAATGTAAACATTTTAATATGGACCGGCTTGTTCGTTTTTATAAAAAGTGGTATATACATAATGCAAATAAGTAAATAAAAAAGAATAAGCCAACATATGCAACAAAGGCTGACTAATAACTGACTGACTGAGCGAGTTTGGTCTAGTGGTGAAGGTGCTGGCCTAGAAACCAGGAGGCTGTGAGTTCTAGTCCTGCCTGAGGCATGAAAGCCGGCTGGGTGACTTTGGGCCAGTCACTCTCTATCAGCCCAACCCACCTCACAGGACTGTTGTTGCGAGGAAATAGGAGGCAGGAGTATTAGGTATGTTCACTGCCTTATTATTATTATTATTATTATTATTATTATTATTATATATAAAATATAAAAATATATCTTTATAAAAATATAAAGACTTGCAAATAGAAGTAGAATATCTATGGCAAAAGAAAGCAAAGATAGTGCCAATAGTAATAGGCGCCTTGGGTGCAATCCCAAAACATCTGGAGCACCACTTGAACGCCATCAGCATTGACAAAATCACCATCAGTCAATTGTAAAAGGCAGCCTTGCTTGGGACAGCTTCCATCCTGCAACGATCCCTTTAACACCATCAAACAACAGCATCTGCCTATCCCAGGTCCTTGGGAAGGACTCAATAGGTGGACAAAAATGCCAAATCCAGTCTAAACATCTGGCTGACTGTGTGACCAACCATAATAATAATATAAATTTCTTGGATAATTGTATTCTGTATTCCATCCTAACTGAGCAGTCGTGTGATTTTTAAATACACGTGTGCACGCACATGCATACACGTGAATGATATGAAAGTTCTTAGAAATTCTTGGTTAAGTTTTTGCTGGAATCCATACCATTTATCTTCTTTAATACAAGGCCCTAGGAGAACATGGTTAGTGCTTTACATGCTGCTTGCTGGAGAGATGGTCTTCTATTATCCGTCTTCCGATCAACAAGGCCTACAGAAGGTTCTAAAGAAGTTTAGGGTGGCCGTGATTATATCCTGAAAACCACTAATGATGCTCTGCCAGACTAGCCCTCCCATGAGTCAGAGTGTGCTGGTTGCTCCAGGCAGCTGGTGGGAAGAGACTGAAGTGTTGCAACAAGTTAGTGAAGGACACACCTCTGTACACACAGCTCGCTCTGTAGCCCTGTGCTAACCTGCTGCTTTCTGATGGAATATGCTCTGCATTTGCTACAACCACGTCCTGCCTCTTGCCTAATGGTGCAACTGGCCCGACATATTGCCAGTTTTCAAACAAGATTCCACTGCCAGTCAAGGCCTATTTCAATTGTATTTTAGTCATATTTCAATTCTAATGTAATATGTGTTGTTTTAGATTCTGATGCCTGCTCAGCTGTTGTCTAGTTTGTAGAGTGTCTTTATTTTGTATTTTATTTTATTTCCCTGTCTATGTTTTAATTCAGATGATGATTTGTGTGTGTGTGCGTGTGTGTGTGTTATTGGAAACTGCCCAGAGAGCTTCAGCTATTAAGCAGTTTAAAGAATTCAAATAAATCCATAAATAAGAGCTCTGTAACTTTGTAAATCGAAAGGAGGAAGCAAAACATATGACTTTCTATATGAAAGTGAATGATGATTCCAAACAGAACAGAACACTAGTCCTTTAAGAAAGAGTTGAGATCTCCTAGCCTCAGGCTGTTTTCGCTAACTGATTTGGAGACAATACAAAGGAAATGTTGCCTTGTACAGAACTGTCAGGGAAGAAAGACTGTGGCCCACTCCTGCTTCCAAGGAGCAGATCTTTTTACATCGCGCAGTGTGCAATAGATTGCAATTTCTGTCTAAATGGATGCTAGGCTAATGCATCCATAACTGCTTACGCCTTGGTTCAGTTGCCTCCCTGCAACATACAATATACTTGGCAAGCACAGATTTGTACCATCCAATGTCAGGAGGCATCTGTCACGTTGTACATTTCAACAACCTGAGAACCAGAGATGAAGCCTGCTGAGCAAGCAACGCGCAGGGGTCTTTGGAGGCTTCAGATGGAGACGAGTTTAAAAAAATAATGCAACCTTTACTGAGAAGTTGTATTCTTTTATTTCCCTTTCCCTTTTCAGTCACCAGTATGAGGGATCTCTGCCTGTCTCGTTTTGTTCCACTCCAACTCCCATCAGCCCCAACCCTCATAGCCAATGGTCAGGAAGGATGGAAATTATCCATAACATCTCTTGGAGGCACTGGTTCTCCATTGACAGAAACCCAGATCACCATGATATGATCACCGTAGCTCTGTATAAATATTTTTTCTAGCAATGCCCAGTTCAACCGGCGCAGCTTCAGTGCAGTTATCAACTGAAATACAAGGCAGACAACCAACTGGTGATACCTCGTCCCTCCTTTTCTTTTTCACTAGGGCTCCTACTAGGCCTTTCTCGAACAGCTGACGTGCAGAATTTGCCCAGCCATGGATTCTAACTGGCGTGCAGCCTTTCAGCAGGCAAAGCTTTAACCACTCTTTGTCTCCGGGCGAGGAAAAGCTCCGGGGGCTTAATGTTTGCCTGTGAGGTCTCTCTGGAGGGCAGAGAAGCCAAGCGAGCAATAACAGTGGTGCTCCCCCCTAAGAGAGAACAGGGCTAAAGGGAGGGTCCAGCCCTACCTTATGCATGGTGGTAGCATTTCATACTAAAGTGTTTGGAACTCATCCTGCCCAAAATGAGTTAAATACAGAAGTGGTGGAGGGGAAATTGCGGAAAGGTGAGCAGGGCTTCTGCCTCTAAGTGGCTTGTGAAATATAAATGAATGAAGTCCTACTTACTGGCCGACTGCAGAACTATTATACATTTCCAGCAAACCACAGCCCAACATGCCGGCCATTTATCTTCTCAGCCATGTCCACCTGACATTGCATTCATCACATCCCTGCTCTTTCTCTGGAGGAACTTTATGTCATCGTTTTAAAAGAAGGTTTCTCACCCCTAAGCAGGTAGCAAACAGCGGGAGTTTTACTGGGGAACCATCTGGCGAGCTTCACACTTAGGTGGCCTCAGAGAGGAGGACTGCCGTAGCTCCTGTTGGAGACTTCAGTCCAATGCAGATGTTCTCCCTCCCCCTTGGTCCCTGGAATTCCAGTCTTCCCAAATGTGTCTCCTTCTTTGAATGCACCTGCAAAAAACGCTTGCACCGTGAGTTTGGGCAGATGGCTAAACCCGCTGGCCTGCCCATCTGTCAAAACGTGTCTCCTCCCCAGCTCCCCCCGGGTTAAGGAAAGTTGTAAGCAGATGTTTTCCTGCCAGCTGTGTCATTCAGGGACAGGGAGGAAACCAAAGCTGGAGGAATCCACCAATCCTTGTCCGCAGTGTGCCCTGTATACCTGTATAAATAAGGGCAGCCCATTTGTGCCTGTCACAAGATAGGGTTTGCCAGTAAAGACAAAGCTTTTTAGGCCAGTATAGGGGGGGAAATGGCCTGGTCTTCAATGCATTGCTTATTGCACAACATACTGTGGGTCTGGAGTGCCACAGAAAATTGCTGATGGATCAGTGCATAAAGTGCCTTCTACAGCCTCACAGCTCACCCAATTCAAGGCACAGAAGAGCTTTTGCCTTGGCAAGGGCAGTGTCCTTCACTCAGGGCTGCCAGAGGGGAGATATTAAAAAGTCCCCTACCCTGTGCTCTGTAGGGATGGGGGGTCTAGACAGAAATGAGCACATGCTACTTGTCAATATTACAGTCATGTATGAAGCACCTACACCACATCGTTGCTATAGACTTTCCAGGTCACTCCAGGCATTTTTATACAACTTTTCTATATTCTGACAAGAGCTCCACTCTAACGTATCATGGGGTAAAATTCTATATAGCAATCACTCTTTTTCTCCTCAGATTGTTGTTTGGTTTTGGGGTGTTTTTGATTTTTGGCCTTATGAATGGTTTAGAATGCCTTATACGAAGTAATGTATCCATACCTTATTTATTTTATTTTTGACTTAGGTTTGGTTTGTCCATGATATATTGTGATTCTCCTATGAAACGGGCGATTCTGATCGTGCTGATGGATTCTGTACAGCAGGCTTGTCTTTCTTCATCATATTTCCTTACCTTTTATACTGTATTGCTGTATGCTGGTCTATGGCCATAGTAAAGTTTAATTTGAATTTGACTATGTCCTTAAGCCAGGACAATATTTTCATCTGTAGACCTGAAACGCTCACCTTGTTCATTCCTGCAGGCTACGTTGCTGCTAAATCCTGAACAAACAGCCATGCTGTTTTCGTTTGTTGGTGTCCTGCTGCCCTCAGCCTGGAGTCAGTTAATTAATGGTTACAAGGTTGTAAATCCAGCAGGCAAAGGTGTAATTGTAAATACAGGCTGATTTCAAAGGGAAGGGAGTTCCTCCAGATACAACACAAAGTTCACGGGCAAGTCGGTGTTTGTTTTCTGAGTCAGAATGAGGTAGAGCCCATTGCAAAGTAGAGCATTGGGCACGCCAGGTGGGCTGTCACGGAGAGCTGTGGCAATGACAGCCTGTGCTCAGGCTGGACCAAGATGCCAAAAGCTCTCTGCCTGGGCACAGTTGGCATCATTTGGTTGATCCCCAACACCAGGCTCCTCCAGTGTTGCCCTGCCTGTGCCAGATGCATCTCTGGATGGTGAGCACTCCTCTGCCTTCATCTTTCTGACTGTTCATGCAGAGCTAGCAGCATTCTTGTGGGCTGGGAGGGGGGCCCTCCAGCCTGAATCACAAGGACCAGAAGGAGTGGGTGAATGCAATCTCACCATCGCTGCCCTGTGTTTCTGCCTGCCTGATTGCCTTGTCATGGTCTTCCTTCTCATTTGAGGATGACTTTCCAGCCAGAGGCACAATGGTTTAGTCAGGGTTTTTTTTTTACTTTTTATTTTTTAGTGACGTTCCTAATTGGAGAGCCAGAAAGAAAGAAAGATAAGGCTGCTTCTGTTTCTGGGTCTTGCTACTCTGCCAATCTCTCTCTCTACTCAGAATTAGGGCTGTATCTCTCTAGCCTGGCTTCCCACCTTTCCCAGTACAAATCCATAGATTAACTGCCCTGTGCCACACAAACCATTCTAATGTCCCAATTCTTCTTCCAGAATTCCCAGATCCCATGGATTTAAAGGTTCTTGGCCCAGACTCATTGAACACAATATTTTAACAATGAAATCCACTGAGGCCCTGTTGACCCAACTCAAGGATTGTAGCATAGCAAAAAGGTAACAGGATACGTAACACGGCTTAAATGGAAGTGAAAGGGGGCCATGAAGTTCTCTCTGTCCTGTCCTGAGAGAAGCAGCTGATACAAGGGACCATCCCTGTTTATCCTCAACAGTTTGTCACTGCCAGGGCTGGTCCTGAACTCCAGGCCAAGAACACCTTGTTCCATTTCTTCTGCTTTTGAATAACTGCTGCTTCTTATTTGCATGTACTAATTAAAAATATTTTTAGCCTACTGTCTAAGCAAAAAGCACCCCAAGCTTTGAAGAAAAACAAATCAAATCAGGATTAAAATATAATCCACTTTAAAACCAAGATTTACCACCCATCTAGAAGGGTGAGACTCAATAAGAAAATCAACCACATAAAACTAGGAAAAGCAATGGGAAAAATCCATCAGCCAATCCTGAACTTTGATGGCACTTCCACAGAAGACCTCTCGATCAATTGGAAAAGCAGCTTCAGACCACTGTGATCCCATCATGTTGGCTACAGTCAATTCATGTCTGGTTCAGTGACTGTATACTTGAATCTGCAATAAAATTAGGATTTACCTTTTTAAAGCTGCAACTCTTTTGGAAGATCCATTTCCATTTGGAGGAACTCCTGTCTCACCATGTCTCCAAGTGCCTGGTTTTCATGCCTTTCAAAGGGAAAAGTAGACTGATATCTTTCAGCTCCCTCACTAGGATTTTATTATACATGACCAGAAAAATCCACACAACATATGAATGGGAAGGTACATGCAATTTGTGTTATTTTCTCTCTTGTGTGAAGTAGGGACGATTTTTGTTACTGTGGGATCTGCAGCAGCTCAGAAGAGGGCAGAGACTTCTACCCCTTGTCTTCTGTGTTTCATGACCAGGAAGATGAAAGACAGCTACAGTTCACCTTCAGACTGCTTTGGAGGGCTTGGGGAGTAGAAATAGGGGCAGCATGGAAGTTATCTGAGGGAACTGGAGCCTCAGGCAGTACTGTAAGGCATTCAAAATGGGAGTGCCCCCTGCAAGGGCCCACATCTTGATGAATACTGGCTTGGCTTGTGGGACGTACAGATTTAGAAGGAAGCCTCTCTCAATGTCCTTGTGCAAACCTTGGGTACTGTTGCACTGTGCTCTGAAGCAAATGGGTAACCAGGGCACGCTATCCTAATTTGCATCTTAGACGCACCATTTGTCAGCAAGTCATGCAACGCCATCCCTCTCCATGCATGGATATGATCACGGTCACTCACAGAGACATACAGAGATTTCTTCACTTGCATCTAATCACAGCGTCAACATCTTCTGGCAATCTCTGATTTCTGCTATAGGTTCCTAACATTGCCTTTCACCTGATCCACAGCCCTACCTGAGGCAGCCTTAAGTCAGCTGTTTCGGTTGTGAGTATGTTTTCCATTTATCCCAATACATTTTGGGGGTTCATAAATACAAGCTGACAGACATCACCGGCCATCCTCTGAGTGGCAGAGTCGGGTGACCCCTAGGGGGCGGATTGGCCCAGCTGCTGGTGGCTTCTTTAGACCAGGGATTGCACCTTCCCCTCCCCTCCAATCTGTGGGCAACATGGGTTGGGCAGAGGGAGAGTCTGGGTCCTTCCAACCAGCCCTTGCCCCCGTACCCAGCAGGTCTCTGATCCAGTCCCTCCCTGCAAGAGAGGGATCAGCCTGAGAATGACAGCACTGGAGGAGACTCCCGCTGCACCACACGACGCCTCCTCCCACGAGTCTCCTGTTAATTAGACTAAATCACAGTTTTTGCAGTCTCCTGAAATAAAAGAGCCTGACTTAACAGCTGACGGGCATACAGGAGGCTGGGTGGTACAGCGGGAGCCTTCCTCCTCTGCTCGTGTTGCCTGTTAGCTCTGAGTCAGCTCATCCCGCCTTCTGCCACCTTGCCCAGCCTGGTCGGCATATGGGGAGGCTGGGAGAGGAGGCAGGCGGGGGGTTCAGATGGTTCCTTCAGATCCTCCAAGTCTCCACCTCTACAAAGCGACTGGCAAAAAAGGAGCCTTTGCCGTTCCTTCTCCTGCCAGGTTTCCCAGCATTGGCAGCTGATCCTGGGCTGGGAGGGAGAGTAGGCCTAGGGGCTTGGAAGGGGCCAGCGATCCCCTTCTATTCAATGCTGTGGTTAATTAGCCTGGACAGTGCCTGAGGGAATGGCCTGCAGTTGTTCTAATTTTCACTCTTTTATGGACAGGTGGTCCTCACTTAACCACTCGTTCAGCGACCCTTCAGATTTATGATGGTACTTAAGACTGGTCCTTGTACTTATATCGGTCGCAGTGTCCCCATGGTCATGTGACTGCATTCTGGGCACTTGGTACCCAGCTCACAATTATGACTTTGCAGCGTCCCACAATCATGGGATCGCCATTTGCAACCTTCTTTGCTGGCTTCCCACAACCAAAGTCAATGGGGAAGCCAGCAGGAGGTCTAAAAGGGTGACCCCATGACGTCCTTGCTCAATGATGACATGGGATTTGCTTAACGACTGTAACTGGAAGTGTCAGAATTTCCGCCGCAAAGTGGTGCAGTCACGTGACATTGCTTTTTATGACCATGTTGCTTAGTGATAGAAATTCCAGTCCCAATTACCGTAGTTAAGTAAGGATGACCTGTACACATAACAGCAGCAGAATAGAGATGGAAAGTAGGACACTAGGAGATCCCTCCTCTATTCTGCATCATGAAGAAAGCAATTTGATAGATAAGGATACTGTATCCAACAGCTGATACCCTGTAGTTAGCATCTGAACACAAATGATGGTTGTTTTAAAACCCAAAATGTCAGTGGGATCCTGAACCATGGTCAGTATTGCCAGCTTTACAAATGAAGATTATTTTTTTCTAATTACAATGGCCTTTGAATGATAAATGAGCCAACAGCCCGGGCACTTTTCCCACTAACCTAGAATTACAGGTTGCCTAAATACCATCTGCTAAATCTACCCTTATCCATCCATTTGAAGATGTTAGAGTTAGTTCCTTATTTCCACTTCTGTATGTACATAGAACTATCCACCTATTTAACAGAGCTCAAGTATACTCCATCAAGTATACACACACTTCTGCACAAACACATTTTGGATTATTTCTTGTCTTTTTTTATCTTATACAAATTCAGTTATAACTTATATTTCCATATCTGGCTTTTCCCTTATCAAAACTGTCATAACAGTTTTATTTTTTCATATCACTCATGAATGTGTGACAATGTCAAATGATGACTTCAAAAATGAACTGGAGGAATCCACCCATAATGAGCTTGGACCACTCCAAAGATCCAACCACTTTCCCACAAGAGTTCCCCTACACAATGGCATTCAAACATGTCCATAGCAATGCTTGGTTAGGCCACAGGATCCAATCAAGTGTAATCAAGCATAATATCTCCAATTGTTCATTTTTACTATCCAGGACTGTGTACATTTTAATTCCTTCTTTAAAGTATTGATTGAACTCTGCTTCAATTTTTTGTGCATTAGAAATTAATAATTAATTTCAGTATCATATCCAATTGTTCACCAGCCCCATTATTTGTAAAATAATGTTCTTCCCTAGGACGTCCTACAGGTTCTTAGCTGCCAAATGGTGTTAGCCAATACATCATCACAGATGCCAAGAGCTATCCAGTTTTGTTTTTCAACGAGTCTTCTAAAGCAGCGTTTCTCAACCTCAGCAATTTTAAGATGGGTGGACTTCAACTCCCAGAATTCTGAGAGTTGGCTGGGGAATTCTGGGAGTTGACGTCCACACATCTTGAAGTTGCTGAGGTTGAGAAACGCTGTTCTAACGTAACTTCAACTTTGTGTTCACTTTGGCTGTGTTGGCTTGTGGATTATGAGAGTGGAACTTCAACATGACTAGTAGACATCAGATCGAATACTGTTCCTCTCTGTGGTAAAATTATGACAAACGTGCTCATTTGTGATGGCTGCATGAAAAGCAAGGTCAAAAATGGCTCTTTCATCCAGGTGTTCCCATCTAAGCAAACCATTTCTTATAATTTGTAGTTTTTTAATGTGCTCTTTAATCACATTGTTTTTCAGTTTTAAAAATTCCCAAGGTGAAATGCAAATGACACAGTGGTTATTAACCAAGCCTTTGCAAATATGTAGGGCACACCTTGGAAAGCCACATCCACAGAAGTCAGTACGGCGTAATAATACGAATCCGGATGGACAAATTAGGGTGTGTGTTTTATCACGACAGGATGCGCTTGAATTACAGAATGAACTAGCAGTCTGGAAGAGCTCGGAGTCCACAAGGCTATTTTAATGTAAATTGGGATGGGCGTTCCATTTGCAGCTTGGAGCTACTGTACTCTTTAAAATATATATATGTTCATTTGCTTGCTGAAGATTTCTGGGGATGGGGGTTGCATTGCCCTAATATCACTTCAGGGACAGCGGCAGAATTTTCATCTGCTTTTGACTTTTTTTTTTTTTCAGGGAGGTTATACTGAGCTATTAAAAATGTCAGACACCTCTTGTATGTTATTTTATTTAAAAATGCAGCAAGAAATCATACTGAATCACAATGATGTCATCTCACAGGACTCTTTGACCTACAAAAAGAAAAAAGACCGGGGGTGTACATGTAGCCCCATTTTATAGATTGTCCAGCCTGGTGTACAGATTGGTAGAGAGGCATTGTTTCCCTGCCTTTGTCTTGTTTTTATCTGGTTAAAACTTCTTCAGTAAAATTATATTTCTAAAAAATATATTAAAAAAGAATTGGTATATTTGTTAGTTTAATACAGGGTTTTTCTATCTTGGCAACCTTAAGGTGTGTGGACTTCAACTCCCAGAATTCCCCAGCCAGCATGCTGGCTGGGGAATTCTGGGAGCTGAAGTCCACAAATCTTAAAGTTGCCAAGGTTGAAAAACACTGGTCTAATATCTTCCCTTGACAACCAGCTTTGTAGGGCAGATAGTCTAGGGCCACAGGATCTGGGATGGTGGTGGTGGGGGGGGGGGCGAAGATTATTAATCAAAAGCACCACAAACGTAGATCTGGGATCCATCTGTTCTCCCATGTTCTGGCAGGAAGGCATGCCCTCTTAACCCTTTGGGCTGGTTTTGCCTTTATTTGTCCAAACTTTTACTTTCAAAAATATGCCTTAAGTCTTTTAAAGTGCCTTTTCTAAGTGGGGTGGTGGCGATGGGTGACTCCGTTCCTCAGCTAGAGGTTGCACACCAACGTTTGGGATCTCAGAATTTGGAGGTGGAGATGAAACTAAATCTCCTCCAGAGCAACAGAATTTCAGTGCTCGTTTGCCAATGCAGCAATTTCTTCCAACCCCGTTTATGTTTGTGTATGCATGTGTGTGCGGCATGTATACTCATTTCTCCTCTTTCCTGCAGGCCGCCTCTCCCCTCCCACCTTTTATTCATGTGTCACTGATTAAAATGGCAGTGACTAAATATAGCTTATTCCAAGCCACTGAATACTTGATCCGCACAGACTGGAGGGGGAAGGGAAGCCGCTGCCAACCGAAATCCAGGTCTGGCCTTGCAGTGAATGGGTCAAGAAGAATCAAAAGGCAGCCGTGGTTGCAGGATGACTGCAAGGCATGGTCAGAAAGGTGAAGATGGCAGCTGCAGTGGAGCGATCAAAGCTCCACCTGTTTTTTTACGTGCAACACGTGTTTTTTTTTTTAGCACACCCTCCAGACACCTCTAGAGGGTTGGCAAAGAGTGGTAGATCCTTGGTCTGATCCAGCAAGAGCTACACTTCTTAAGGCACCACAGCTCAGGGTGAATATCTGATCACACAACTTCAGCAGGAGCGTAGCTGCAGCTTTGATAACATAAAGAGAGTTTGGCTTGTGGCTGACCCTCTTGCATTATTACCATGATTATTCAATTGTGTACCACCTGATTCTCAACAACCCTGGGCAGTTGTCTTGCGTTGGGGTAACCGGACCCAAGATGAAGAGATCATCCCTGATTAAAAGAAAGAGGGAAAGAACAAGATGGCGGTTCATCTCAAGGGAGGGCATGAAAAATAGGGGCTGCTAGTCCAGTTCACCCTTATTTCACAGCGGTCACACTGTTATTAGAGAGCAACCATGGCAGTGGAGGTGTTCTCCCTAGAGCAGAGTCTCCACCTCTTGGTCTGGTGGGCACATTTGGAATTTGGGGACTTGTTGGAGAACAATGGTTCCTGAAGGACTTGGCCATTCATACAATGACTGCCCTGTGGGATGCAGCCACTTGGAAAAGACCAATTTACCCCACCGGATGCTTTGCCCTTTCAAACAAAGTCCTGAGCCACTGCCAGCCTTAATATGTATTTTATTACAATGCTTGGCAAAGCTGAGAAGAGGAGAAGGAGAAGACAACCGATGAAGTGGATGGATGGGCTCAAGAGGATCACTGGAAGAGCTGCTGGTTTCCAGTGGGGATCAATTCAAACAGCAGGCACTCATCCATACAGTCACCAGGGCCTGGTGCCAGTTCAATGGCACCCAACAGACAAAGAAAACAGATGGGCCTATATGGGTCCTTGGGTACTTTTGGAAATAGAGATCACTATGCAACATGTCAGCTTTCCTAGTTTTAAAGTGAAATGTTAGGTGGACTTTTCCTGTGTGCCCTTCTCCACGCATATCTGTGTATCTGGTTGCACAGACTGCACTATTAAGCATAGCGTCTTGCTTGGCTCCATCCTTTCCAAAGCTGTCTTCACTGTCCTTGGTGGGAGGAGCTGTTTGGTTGATGTAGCCTTTGCATAAGTCCAGGTGAAGGGCAGAGACATGCTTTTCAGCACTGGAGTCATCCCACTTGATTTCCTGAGATTTTGCACTCTGGCTGAAGGACTATAGACAGTCACATCAAAAACAAAACTGATGTTCATTCAGCAGAGCTTTGGCTCCTCAAAGAATTTCTCCCTAAACTCTCTGCACATGGGTAGTGGGTAAACCTTTTTCTTGATATAGCTGTTAAGACTCCTCTGTGCCCCTGGACATGCTTGTGATCTATGTCTTTGCATTGACATAGTTGGTTTAGGTCTATCCCGTGCTTAGATGTCCCTCATTCAACTTGACTTGAAAAAATCCAGGTCATTATGATTTCTTTTCTGAGTAATTTTGGGGGCAGAGAAAGACAGAAAAAGATGGGTCAACTTGTTGATGCTCTTTGTAGTCTACCATTGCAGATGCCTACTCTTTTTGTATGGAGTATGGGAACTTCTCATAATGGAACCCTGCTAGCCGGAAATGTCAAGATTGGAGAGATCTGTTAGACATGGGTCTTTTTTGGTTGCTAACGCCTTAGTCAACACTTCATGTAGATGACACAGCTTACAGAGGCCACTGTCTGCTATTCTTGGAAAGATCTTCGGTTTCTTAAGCAGGGCTGTTCTATTTGGTTGCACCATAGTGATATTCCAATCTGTCCCAGACTGAGACTGAGTTCAATGCTCTTCCTGGATCATGACCAAACATCTTTTCTGCTTGAACAGAACAACCTTCTCAAGTGCTTCCCTGGCCATGGGGGAAAGAATAGTCTTTCCTTTTGGGTGGGCTGCTGCAGTGTCTTGGAGGGATTAGGTATTACCCCTTGGTTCATCTGCCATGAATAGCACCGTTCAGGTTGGTTTTAACTTAATAGCTGCAATTTCTAGGTTGGGTAGTTGGTTGCTGTTCACTCTGATCAGTACAGGGTGTCTAGGTTGCTGCTGAAACTGGCCACTAGAGGGCATCTAGGGTTGCCATTCAATCTGGTAGCTTTTCATCCCTATAAGTAAGGAAAGCTTTGGAAATTCAGTCCTAGGGTGTGTGATTCAAACTAGCATTCTTAAGACCAAAGGGTTGGGCACTTTCGGTTTTGAGGAATATGAGCAATCAAGACAATCCTTCCACTTTTTTTTCTTCTAATTTCTTTTCCCATCCTTTTGCAAATGTAACAAGCCAAGCAAAGGAACTGGTTGACTATTGGTAGCTCTCGTTAACACATGATGGAAGCAGCAAGATACTGATTCAGCCTGGGTGATTTTAAATTGAAGTTTAAATTACATGTCATTCTTTTTACTTTTTCTTCTCATAAGAAACATGCATTACTTAAATCTCATTTAATAGGCCATTTAGTTTATACCATTCCAGTGTGACCTAAGCTAAGCTGCCTATTAGATGAGATTCCAGGGTTTTCTTATAATCCAAAATAAATGTCCTTCATAGCAACCTAACCAGCAAAAGGGGCAGAGTCAGATACAGTAGAAATGCAAAAGAAGATCCTTTCCATTCCAAACAGATGGTGGTTGCTGAAAACGATATGGAGTGATAAAATGGTAGGTCAGTGGTAAGGTAAAAAGAGATATGATTCTTAGCTGCTCTGACAAACCATTAGTGCCTGGCAATCACATTTTCTAATGGAGGATTCCCCAGGGATCTAGTCTCTGCAGTGAACACCGGGATGTCTTTGAATCAGCTTGACTAAATATTGGGGTTTTAGAGGGCAAACAGTTACAGCCATTAACATGAATAGAGCAATTAATGCTAAGCATGGGAAGATCAAATGGGGTGGTGTGGTATGTACAATCGCATTAAGGCACTTGTGGCAGAACATCTGTCAAACACCTTCCCAGGCACATTTTACAAACTAATTGTGATGGAAGGCAGGAACAGGGAAGGTTCTGGAACGGAGCTTCAAGGTTGCCAGGAGGGGGGAGAGATATTCCAGGGGAAGCACCTCCTCGGTCCCCAGCCGGAGTGTGGGAAGGCCAAGAGAATGAGGCTGGCCCTCATTCCCTAGGGCCTCATGGTTATAGTTCCTGTTGTGGTGGTGTAGATTTAGTCTGGTGAGATTCTGTCTATTAGGTGTAAGCTAATAAAGGAGCTAAACTGTTCTGGACTGTCTCGCTGTTGTTCTTGGGCTGAACCTGACACTAATACCCATTAGTTTTTATATCAGTCTTTTTTTTAATTATTCTTTGCATAATGGAACAGTGAGAGCACCCTTCCAAATTCTAGGCACTGATACAATCTTCATACCTACTAGACAAGTTGCAAATGATACCCATATTTTAACATTTTTCCAGTTACTGTCTACACCTGCAGCTGTACCATTTTTCAACATTGCCAGACCATTTGTTTCCTTTTCATTGTTTTCCCCCCTTTTACACTAACTTTTATAGCATTGCTTTCAGTTCCAATCTTCAATACATCACTATTATTACCATATAAATAAAATACTCCTTCCAGCATTCCCTCATTTCAGTTTCATCACAATCATTTAATCATTTTTATTCTTGATTCCATTCACCCTGCTGGAGGCTCCTTGTTTAGCCCTTTTCACCCACTTCCAAAATAATTTTTTCTTTCCATCAAAATTGTTCTGCATTTTCTCTAGCTCTTTTAACTGGTCCTTGCTGTCTTGTACTATATTCCTGACAACTATTTTTTTATGTATATAAGCGTTATACATATTATAATTCTCTCATTCTCATTTTTCTCTTATATGCATTTTTTCTTTTCCACAACTCTTTCATTTCATTATTCCACCAAGCATCTTTTTTCATATTTCCTATTAATGCAACTCCACAAACACTCCTGTAACATAATTCTTATTACTCTGTTGCGAGCATCTTCCACAACCTCTTTACTTACATCCACTTTATTTATTTATGTATTTATGTATTTATGTATTTGTCAAATTTATATGGCTGCCCATCTCACCCAAAGTGACTCTGGGTGGTGTACAATTAAACCAGGAATTAAAACATTTTACAAACCCATTAAAACAATAAGCATAGATAAAACAAGACCATGAGAGGAAAGATATTACATACAGTATAACGAGAGTGCAGGCTCCCTGTTACCAGGGAATCCCCAGGCTTCCTGAAAAAAACATGTTTTAAGGGCTCTCTGGAAGGCCATAAGGGTTGGGGCTAACCTCACCTTGGGAGGGATGATATTCCAGAGGGCAGATGCCATGACAGATGTAACTCCAATGCGCTCTACATGGGACTACCCTTGAAGAGTATCTGGAAGCTACAGCTGGCACAAAATGCAGTGGCATGGACAGTTTTGAATGCCCCCGGGGGGCACATATAATTCCTCTGTAACGTGAGCTGCAATGGGTGCCGGTTTGCTTCTGGGTCCAATTCAAGGTGTTGGTCATCACCTTTAAAGCCCTCCGTGGCACAGGACCAGGTTATCTGAGGAGGCGTCTTGCCCCCGTTATATCAGCCCGCCCCATTTGGTCCGGCAGAAGGGGCAGGTTGCAGACCCCACCCGTCAAGGAATTTCGGCTGGCGGGGTCTAGGAGGAGGGCCTTTTCTGCCGTGGCCCCCACTCTGAGGAACAACCTACCACCTGAGGTGCGGTCCACCCCCACGCTCCTGGCCTTCTGGAAGAGTGTGACATCTTGGCTATGCCAGATGGCCTGGGGGCCTGATAATGGCTCATATTGTTGGAATTGGCTGGTGGGGTAATCGATTCTGCCCCCCCGCCATCTTGGATTGTATATAGTCTTTTCATATAGTATTATTCTTTAGCTAATTTAATATGGATATTTATATTTTTATTGTTTTTAATGTTTGATTTTAATTGTAAGCTGCCCAGAATCACCCTCTGGGGGAGATGGGCGGCATATAAATTTAATAAATAAATAAATAATTGGGAAGAGGCCGTCCTTTAGATAACCTGGCGTCACAGAATCACTTCCCATTGATCCTGTTGGGAGATGAACTACCGCCATCCTTCCCCCTCTTTCTCCTGCGCCAAGCGCCCCCCACCCCACCCCCCACCCGTCTCCTGCTCTGATGTTTAATCCTTGCCTAGCATAGTACTCTTCAGATGGACTAGCACATCCAGAAGGCATGGAGGTGAGGGGGGAGTGAAGAACCAATTCTGCCTGAAGTTTCTTTCATGGCACCTTTATAGGCATCTCTGAATAATTTCAAAGTGTGGGGGGGGGGGGAGGGACCTCTGCATTCCCATTTGGCTGGAGCTTTCCATGGGTTTCCTTTGGGTCAGCGATTTTGAGAGTTTAGCCATAAAAACTCATGGCTTTTGATACGTGCAAAGCGTGTTCTGAGTCCCTGGGGAAAGGAAAAAAGAAGGGCGAGCGACTCTCGCTTTAAAACTTCAGCTCCATTCCTTTCTAGCGATCGCAGACGCAGGTGCAGCGTGGATCAGCCCCAGCACAGAGCCACGTGGCCACTGCGGTGTCCCGCCCCCGCGAGCCCGGCGGCCGAGCTTCTTGGACCGGGATGGGCGAGCCGGGCCCCATCCGCCGGGCTGCGGCGCTGGCTCTGCCGCCTGCGCCCGTCCCCACCTCGGCTCTGCGCGCGGTCGTGCAGACGCAGCGGCAGAGCCCACTCGGGCCTTCTGAAGCGGCTCTGAGCGGGCCGTCCTTGCCGAAGTGCCCCCGCGCCAGGCGCGGTTCTTGGCTCTGAGTGCGAATCCGGGCACGGAAGGGCGGCAGCCTTCTTGTTGCCCTTTCCCAGCGCCCGTTGGCGTGGCCTCTGGGGCTGCGGAGGACGGGACCGAGGCGGCGGGGGTGGCGCTGACGGCAGTGGGACGGGACGCTGCCGGGCTCCACTGGCTGCTGACCCCACCTTTCAGCTGTTGCGCGGTTGGCTGCTCTTGGCGCCGCTGCCCCGGCTGCGCGGAGGCTCGGAAACTGCCGCGCGGCTCCTCTGCCGAGCGACTGGCGCTGGGCGACCGAGGACGCGCCGTGGCGCAGGGCTCCTGGGGGATGTCGCGGGGCCGGCGCTGCGCCAGGAGGAGCTCGAGCCGAGGCACCCGCAGTGCTTCCACGCTGCGTGGAGCCATCCAGACGCGAGGGTGGGTGCCCCCTCCCCCGCGGGCACCGGGCTCTTGGCAGACGCGACGTGCCCTGTTTGATGAATGAGCCTTCCCGGTTGGGACGCCTGGCACGCCCTGTCCGTTGCCGGCCTCGGACGCGGAGACGCCCTGGCTCTTCCCAAGCCCGGGCGCGCGGAGCAGGTCCTGCGGTGCCCGCTTCGTCGCTCCCCCCCGGAGGTACCTGATTGCTCCTCTGATCCTACTTTCCTCTTTGCAGCCGGCTCTGACTCCTGCCGCGCTTAGCTAGCTGCGTTTTTCCCTTCCTCCCAGGAAGATCAGCCTCCGGCCGGCCCAGATAGGAAAAGGAGGTCTGCGTGAAGACCCAGGTAGTTCTAGCACAGGTAAGATGCCTTCCGGTCGGGGAGGAAAGAGGTGCCCTTTAATTTGCTGCTGAGGCCAGGCCTGGACTGACCATGGTGGGACTATGTTCTGAAGCCTGGGGAGGGTGAAAGGGCTGTTTTAAAAAAAAAAGCCTGGCTGATTTGCCCCCTGCCTGAAATTATGAGTCAGTGAGGAAAAGGTATGACTGGGAGGTGGGTGAGTCGACCAAAAGATAGTGCATCATATTTTATCAGGGCAACTTTCTCTATAGCTACACTTGCCTGTCAACAAATCACTGAGATTAGCCACTATTACCCCCGTTTTACAGATTTTAATTGTAAGCCACCTGGAATCGATGGAATTCCTGCCTATAAATTATATAAATAAATATAAATTTGAGGAACTGAGGTTAAGAAACAGTAAATTATGCAGGTTGGTGATTCCAAGGGTGGGAACTTGGACTCATCTTCAAACTGAGTCTTTAGTGCTGATTTAGATCCTACTGACCCTATTGCATAAGGCTGGGTTGTGCCAACTTATGGACACGATGACATAGAGTGACAAAAGCCATTCTGAAACAGTGGCTGCCTCTGAGAGAAAATAACTTTTCCCAAGCTGTGCTGATGGGCTTGGCTGAGGAGTAAAGGATCCCAAATCCTGCGGCTCTTGGCTGCAAAGGGTTAAGTGTTGCAGGATTCCAGGCACCAATCGGGGATGCAGGGCTCAGCTAGCTTGGTCTGAGCATCCCCATCCTGAAGCTGGGTTGGAATGGGAGGCTGACGTTCAAGGTGAACTTGCGTGTGCCACCGAGAGCTGATGCCCTGCAAGGCTTAGGTACCAGATACGCAGGGGGCGATGTTGGGAAACCCTTTGGCTGGGCTGTATGATTGTCTGACTTCTCTGGGATATGTCTTAGGCTTACAGCGCCTTGCAGTTTTGGTTCCTGGCACCTCTAGCTAAACCATCTTAGCAGGAAAGGGAAAGACCGGTGAGGCCCCTGTGAGCTGTCATCAGCTGGAGTGAAAAGTACTGCCTAACGGGGATCAGGCAGTTCCGTGCATAACTGTATGGTTTCACTGCTGCAGGCAAATGGCAATGAAAAGAGGGCATCGTCTGAGGCTGACACAGAGCAGAGAGACCCTTAAGGGTGTGAGCCTTGATTTTTCTTCCTGCTCAGGATGATACCACCAAGAATTTCCACATTGTTTCTAAGGGGCTCAGGGTCTTACTGCAGCTGCTCTGTCAAAAGCCCCATGTTGATGTTGCTGAGATTGGCCACTTCCAGATGTGCCCCCCCCACCTCCATGCTTGGCACAAAGAAGGACATAGAATGGAAACCCCTTAGCCGTGTGAGGGATGAATGGGGTATGCACAAGACTGTCTTTTCATGTTTACATCCATGCACCTCATTATCATATACCCTTGCCCACACCACACCTTCCTCGCTCCTTCCCTCCCTCCCTCCCTCCCTCTCTCCACCCTTCTCAGCAAACTGGCTACTGTAGTCTTTTTCATTTCCTGTTCCCCTTGCCTAATCTCGCTCCATTTCCTGGCTTCTGATCGCCCTTCAGACAGGTCTCTTCCTCCTCCTTTCCTGTGATCACAAGTGTTCCTATCCACAGGATGAAGCTTGAGGAGCTGTGACCACGCTGGATGTTGAGTGAACTGCCGTCTCTCGTCAAGGATGGCTGCCGTGGGGTTGTTCCTTGTCTGGAGCGTGCTCTTACCTGCGTTACTCCTGGCTTTGTACCTCCCCACTCCGGAGAACTCTACCTGGCACTTGTCTTTGAATTCTGCCCCAGAGCTTTCTCTGCTGGAAGTTTCCTCCAAAATGTCTCTTCGGAGAGCACTACCAGCCATTCCTCATTCAGATTCTTCTGCCCATGAGTTCTCCAGTGGAGATGGGGAATTGAAGAATGAGAACAGACGAGGTGCCAGTCCAACTGGCCACCCTGGAGCTGCAATATCCATGATGCAGTTTGAGCTTCCTGAAAAGGGGGCACCAGCCAGTTCTTCTGGTGGACTTTTAGCTCCCCACTTGACTGAGGAGAGTCTTGTTCTGCCAACAGAAGGCTTTTCCAGAGTTCAGGGAGAAGTTGAGGATACTGGCAGTATAACTTTGGAACAAAGTCCAGAACAGGGGAAGAAAGAGTTCTCCCTTCCTTCTTCTGGCATGTCAAATATAAACATGTCCACCTTGGTGGTGGCCTCTCTTCCCACTTCACCCAGGTTACAGGCCTCAGAATTACTTGTCTCCCAGGAGGAGATCTTGCCCAGCATCCACCAGGCAGGGTTCAAACATGGCCTCCCAGCAACTACTTTAAGCCCCAGGCCCACAGTGTCCACCATTCCCTTGGCAACATTCCCTGTTACCAGATCCCATGTCAGATGGGAGGCAGCTGAGGGTACCAAACCTAAGGATACTACTTTAAGGGGATGGCCGGGAAACAAAGTGCCAGAGCAGGAGCTGCTGGGCCAGAATCCAACCACAGCAAAATATTTGGCTTCATACAGGAGTAGACAGGTCTACAGTGGCCTCCCAGGCCAGGAGGAGCTCTCTACGTCTCCTCTTAGGCATGTGACTCAGGGAGATACTCAGAATCTCCCTGGGCAAGACAGGGACATACTATCAATGACTTCCACCTCCCAGGAAGGTATAGTTACCCCACTGATTGGGAACGGGCAGAACTTTGCCCATGCCCCAGCAAACTCCCATCCACCAATTTCAGATGACCACTTCCCTGTCTCTTTCACCCCTACACTGTCCGAAGAACCCAATCCTCATCTAAGGAGCACCCACTGGAATCTGATCCCTGATACCACCCAGCAGCCAAGACTTTGGGACATGGATGGAATGGGAAAGACCATCTTCCATAGCAGCTCTGCTACCCCAGGTAGGTTTAGGTTTGCCATTGATTTCTGTACTTAAAGGGACCCTCTGCCATTGAAAACTCTCATCCAGTCCCACCCACCTGTCTCCTGCCCTGTGAACAGGAGGAGAATGGGGCAGGAGAGGGCAAGAGGTGGCAGGAACCCCAGGAGAAAAGACACGCCAAACGGTGCGGGGAGCAGGAAGCTGCTCTGATGACAGGAAAGCAAGAAAAGGTTGGGTGTTCAGGAGAAAACCTGGTTGTTGAAGACTGAGGATATGTTCTTGGAGGGCCCACGCTAAAGTAAAGGAGAGAATAATGATAATATAAATGCATCTATCACTTCCAAGAATGGCATTCCAGCAAAAAGATTAGAACAATCAAAGTTGGCAGGGAAAGGATTATCTAACTTAGAAGACGCTGTAGGAAGACGGCCGGATTAGTCTACGGTGGCAAAAAATTGGGAGGAGCCTGGATGCACTTTCTCTGACTAACAAATTGTATTAAAAGGTAGAAACCTTTTAATACAATTCCTTAGTTAATTAAAAAGTAATTAATTAAAATTAGTTTAATTAATTAACAATTAATAAAATTTGTTTCAGGTGCTATCAGAGCCCTTCTAACTTACAAGATAAATGCCTGTATAAGCATCTTTATTGGATTGCAGAATGCTAGAGATAAGCAGGGTCTGTTATGTTTATAAAATAAACATTCTGGACCTTGTTAGGCCAGAGTACAGAACTCCGTCCACTTCGCTATCCGTTTGAATCCTCCTCCAGTGAGCAGCCCCTTTCTCCTTGCTGGTATCTGGGTGCTTTCTGAAACACAGTCATCCATCTGTACAGCAATCATAAGTGAGAACCTCCAATAGCAACACAGCCAAATGCGGAGCCTGAAAACGAGGAAAATACTAGCCTGATCCCCTCTCCAGGTTTTCCATAAGTAGGACAATTTTTAAAACATAGTGCACCAAGGAACCCCTTCCACAGGCCAAAAAAGGCTGAATAGGTTCAGCAGCAACCACAGATGTGAAATGATCTTTGGAAAAGAAAAGGGAGCTCTGAGAAGTGAGATGGAATATCCTGGAGGAGAGCTCAGCTGATTGGTTAACATCCAAACATGGCACACTTTTTTGTGGTTGAAGATCACACTGATTTCATTCATTGTTACTTGGTTTAATATGAGAAGAAGAAGAGCAACTGATGTGGTGGTTGGGAATATTGCATGTGCCTGGAAGTGAGGGGTATGTAAGTGTAGATGCACTAAATGTGACCCTGGATACAGTATGTGTGCAGCTGGCAGGTTGACACATGATTAAGCGACTTGTTTTATTAGAGTGCCAACGTATTTGCGATGAAAGAAACATGGGATGAGCAGGGGGTTGGGAATAACAGGAAGAGCTGGTAGGAATATTGCAGAATATTTTTTTGTGGACCTGATGATGGATGTAGAGAAAGGGGAGGTGATTTGTAAAGCTGTATAAGATAGTTTAATGGTGATTATTAACCTGATTGTTATATTTATTTTTGCAAAGCAGCTAGTTGATCTTGAAAAACCTAAGCAGGATTAGGCCTGGTTAGCATTAGACTGGGGAGTTTAAAAAAACCCAAATCCTGCCTTTGACGCGATGTTTCAGAGGGCTGCTGGGAGAATCCCCTTCATTCTCTTCCTGTGTTCAGAATAACCTTCCTTGAGGACAGAACTTCTGAGAGGAGCTAGGACAGAAGGAGGAGGTCAACGCTGGAGCAGAAGCAGATGGCTAAGGGGCCAGCCTTATCATTAGGAGGAGTGAGGTAGTGGCCCCAAGCCTCAGATTTGAGGCGTAATGAGAAGGCAGCCAACTATTTAATTATTTAAAGTCAGGAATGATGGAAAAGATACCAGTAGGCTTTCCCTATCTTGGGTGTTAAACTAATTTGGATGAGCTTTTTGCACCTTGGCAACTTTTGCTGTTCTGTCGCAGCCAGGACAACACTGTAGGCCAACCTTAGAGACCATCAGTTTTTGGTTCCACTCAAGGTCTTTTCCTTTCTTTCAGGGATTGGAGAAATGCATGACATTGCAGAGCCCCAACGGGTCAGGGGAGCAGTGAACCCCAAAGTCTCTCTCCCATATTTTGGCTCCTCTACCCCTGGGCAGAGCCCCTCAAAAGTGCAGGATGATCCAGGAACCAAGCACTCAGGTGAGTGAGAACACCATGAGGTTTTTAACATGGAGAGAACCTTGCTAGATCAGACCCAAATCTGTCTAGGTCAGCATCCTGTTCCCCACAGTGACAAAATGCATACATGGGTGTAGAGGCAGAATCCACTTGTACACACTCAGTCCCATGGAATTAGAGGTCAACTGATATACAGTTGCATAGAACTCCCATTGACAATTATATTACATCTTAAGTTGTGGGACTGTCATGATTGAATGCCAGACAGGATTCAATTCTGCATTCAGCCATGACTTTCACTGGGGGTCTTTGTTGGTCACTATTTCTTAACCCAGTTTACCTAAGAAAGCTGTTGGATGAGTTCAAAGAAGACACCTTGGTTATGTTAGCTGACATGAAAACATCTAGAAGAGATAAAAGTAGTAAGAGATGGTCTTAATATTAAGTACAAATTCCAGATTGTTTTTTCTTGGAAGTATAAGAGACAAACCATACCAAACTCTGGATATACTCTCAAATACTTCTTCCTTCTTCTCTTTGCTCTTCAGACATTGCATCTGTGGTCTTCCGACACTCTTAAACTTTGGTTTAGAAACTAAGAGCAATTTCATTGCTTTCAGTGTGCTGAAAGGTGCCATTTATACCGTCAATGCCCTATAAATAATCCATTTTAATAATAGAGTGGGAATGCTATTGAAGGAGTTGAATTGCATTATTGCTGGACCAGAGTTCCAAAGCTGCTGTTAAGCTCGCTGTGGTGGGAAAAAGCTGAATTGGCTGATATGTTGATGTTGACGGTGATGAATGCTGCATGATTTATTCTGCCTCTGCAAAACAGGGGGAGAGGTTATGAGTAAGAGAGATACAGTGTTGTGCATCAGAATGGCTACAGGCCCACAGACGAACGCTTCCATTTCCCTTTGGTGAGATGCTCTGATTTCTGAATGGATGGTTGAATTCATATCCTGCTGCTGATGGAGTTCAGAAGTCCAGCATTTCATTTTCAGGTGCTTCGGTTCAGTGAGCAAAGCATCTTGCATATTGTTCCTGGCAGTGCTTCATTACAGGCAGGAGCAGCAAAGCAACCCCCACTTCTGTGTCATCTCTGCTTGCCCCATAAAGCTAAAACTGGGGAGGAACCAGAGTGGAGTTCACAATTTGTATTAAGTACAACATTTATTCCATAATAAGTTAAATTCATATGATTTTGGTGGTGTATTAAATAAATGTTGGTCCCTGAAAGCAATGAAATTGCTCTTAGTTTCTAAGACTTTTACTCTAAAGGGCTATACCAGGAAAATACTGTTCTAGAGAAGCTAGTACAGATAGTCCTCGACTTACAACCACAATTGGGACCGGAACTTCTGTCACTAAGTGATGTAGTCATTGAGTTGCACCTGATTTTACAACCTTTTTTGCCATAGTCATTAAGCAAATAACACAGTTGTTAAATGAATCCAGCTTCCCCCATTGACTTTGCTTCTCGGAAGCCCCCTGGGAAGGTCACAAATGGCGATCATGTGACCATGGGACACTGCAACCATTGTAAATACATGGTGGTTGCCAAGCGCCCAAATTTTGATCGTGCGACTGTGGGGACACTGCAATGGTTGTAAGTGCGAGGACCGGTCATAAATCACTTTTTTCAGCACTGTCGTAACTTTGAACAGTTGTTAAACAAATGGTCATAAGTTGAGGACTGCCTGTATTATATCCACAGCTACAGCTCCTCTCCATAATCCATTGTGTATTTAAACCCTGCCTCCTGGACACTACAAAGCTGATTCAGCAGCTCCTGTGCCATCTCACAAGATACTGTTTACGTGTATTGTCTGGGAGGATCCTTGCAATGGACCAGTTCCTCCATTGCTGATTCAGGTCCGATTATTCACAACTAAGTTGTGAATCCAATTATTCACAACTGAGATGTTATGCAACTGGGAGTATGATTACCATCTTCTTGTTTTTCTTGGCAGGCTTTCATTTTTACTTTTAACAATAATAAAAGATTGAAGGATACCTTCTCTCATTGCTTGAGCTAGAAAAGCCTCAGTACTGAACAGATAAGATAGAAGAACTGTATTTCAAAAGAGGGCAGTAACTATACTGCAAAATTAATAATGAAAGAGGTAACATAGATCTAGAAGAGCCTTTTTTAATATATATTTTTATTTTTCAAAATACAAATCACAACAAAATTGACAAAACACTAAATACACTAAAAAAACCACACATTAAATGAGACTGTATGTAAACTTAATGAAAAAAAAAAGTAAAAATTACAGGAAAGAAAAGAAATTTTAAAAACCCAAACAGGCTAAAGAAAAGAAAAAGAAAAGAAATCTACCTTATATATTCAACATATCAATAGTTACTGGTTTACTCATTACCATACACTATTATAATATAATCAGTAAAAATATTATTGTAAAATATCACAACATCTCTGTGATAGTAATACATGTTGCTTCATCCTTTGATTAGTAGAAAACATTGCCTTTTCTAAAACAGATAAGTCACACATTTCGAAAAACGATTCCTTAACATCTGGAATAATATGACTTTTCCAGTTTCTCAGTGTAATTCTTTTAGCTTCCCCTGCCCCCCCCCACCATGCTTGATACAGTCATAATTCCTGATGAACAGTCAGATTCCAAAGCTTTGGTATGTAATTCAGCATCATATTAACACTTTAAAGATTTCCTCATAAATCTACTTATATACATTAAAACACTATTCCAAAAAGTTGCCACTTGATGATATGGCCATATCATATGGGTCAGTGAACCCTCAATTTTTTTACACCTCCAACAAGATCTAGAACAGTCTAAATCTTTCTAGTGCCTTCCAATTGTGTTTTGGTTTCAGTTGCCAGCCAGCCTGAGAACTGAAGTCAGACATGGCTGGGAGACACAAGCTTGCAAATCTGATCATATAAATGTATGTATTCTGCCTGTATTACACCATGGAACTCAAAAGTGGTCATTCATTCATTCATTCATTCATTCATTCATTCATTCATTCATTCATTCATTCATTCATTCTGGCTTCTGTGTTGCTCAAGCAGCTTACATCTAGCAATACAAAAGATTAAAATAACCACAATATAAAGGTAGACATCCACTAACTGTAATATACAATAGTGCCATCATTGTCCCCAAACCCTTTTCTGAGGCTCTGTGTGTTCAAGCACTCTGGAAGCCCCACAGAGAAGGGGTGATCTGGATATCTGGAGGCGATCTATTCCACAGAAGGGAGCTAATTACTGAGAAGGGTTGACATGGGATCCCTGTAGCTAGAATCCTCTTAGTGGAGGAAACCTTAACAAGCCTTCTCTCCTAATTCCTACTGGGTGGGCAGACCCAAACTGGAGAAGATAATCTTGAAGGTATCCTGAGTTATGAATGTGGGATGTCTAAGTACAGTACTCTCCCATTCTAGTACTGACCTGCATAGCTACAGCAAGATGTATCATGTGTCTTTCCATGTTCAAGGAAAAGCCAAGATATTTATTGCCTCCGAATTTAGGGTCAAGGAGGTTGAATAACCCTCCCCCCACCCTCCAAGGTAAGGCATTATTTTTGAGGCTGGTGGGAAACCTAAGGCCCAGAGAAGGTTGGAAGACAAGTACAGATCGCTAGAAGCTGAGGGGATAAGCTGGCTTTGGCATTTGGATTTGAGAAATCCCATGTTCTATAACTGGAATGAGGTTTGCAAAGAAGTTCTTATAAGCTTTATCCCCTTTGGATGTATTTATTTAATGTAGTTCCCCCCCCCTCATTTTAAGGTAAACCTTGAAAGTATATAGACATATAACATAGTTATATAGATAGGGGTGTGTATCTCTATATATCTAAAACAAAACAGAAGCCAAAACAATTAATAGCAGAGTCAACTCAAATAGAGATCAAATTTAAACAGTTAAATTACAGATAGATTATATTTTAGCCTAGTGTGTTGTGTGAATCCATCCTATCTGATTAAACATGGTTCATTGTGTTTTATGAGCTGAGAAAATTGGGCTAATTAACTGAACTGTAGTTTAATTAATGAACTTGGGCAAATGTCTCATATGAACTCAGCCAACATGCCTATCAACCATGACTGCTTAAAAAATTGCCAAAGATAATTCTGAGGGAGTAAGTTCAAAAGGTAAGGGGATGTCAGACCTTTGAGGAAGTCCATACAAGAAGCATCAACCATGAGTACTAACACTTACCTTTACTGTAAGGTTACAGTACAGGTAGTCTTTAGTTAATGACAATGATTGGGACTGGCAATTCCATTGCTAAGTGTCGCGGTCATAAAGCAAGATGTCACGTGACCACACTGACTTACGATGGCAGTTCTGGCAGTTCCAGTTGAGGTCCTTAAGCCAATCCCACACAATCATTAAGCATGACGTCACACGACTGCCATTTGCGACTCCTGCTGGCTTCCCCATTGGCTTTGCTTGTCAGAAGCCGGCAGTGAAGGTAACAAATGGCAATCCCATGACTATGGGATGCTGTGACTATCATAATTGCAAGCCAGTTGCCAGGCACTCAAATCACAATCACATGACTGTGGGGACACTGCGACAGCCGCAACTACGAGGACCATAGATCTCTTTGTTCCGCTGTAAGTTTCCTTGTTCAGCTTTATTACAACGGTCGCTGAACAAATGGTTGTTAACCAAGGACTACCCATAACAGAATCTTGCAAGCCTGAAAGTACCTCTCCCCTCCCTTACTTTTACTCTCCCAAAAACTAGGGAGGATCCCTTCTGAGATGCTTTCTCCATCCCATCCCTCCTTTGAACTCAGATTTCGTTTATCAGACCATTGTCTAAATTGCAGCTCTTCCTTCTGTCTCCCAAGGCCATTCCCACATACCATTACAGGAGACGCCCCTGCAAAGGCCTGGTGGTATCTGTAAGTCTGCTAGTTCTTGAAGGTGGACCAATAAGCGGAACCCCTAGGGACATTTTCAATTTAGCTCCAAATCTGTGCTTTAAAAAAAAAAAAAAACTCTATAAAGTATACTAAATTCTATGTCACACCAAGTTCTCCAGCCTTATGCCCATGTATTTTTTGAAGGAAGAATAAGGGAGGAGCAAGAGGCATGCAGATCTCTGAAACTTCTCCAATACTGGAGAATATATTCAACTTCCCAGCTTGCCCTGCTCTTCTGGCTTGGAGATGTCCTGCAACTGTAAGGAATTTGCTGCTTCCTGTTCCAAGAGAAAGATTAAACTTTTGGACAAAATCAGAATTAAATTTATTTCATCATTATCATGGCTAGAAATATGCAGGTTGTACCCCCAGTACTATATTCTGGACTTGTACTGCACTTTAACAAACAAACGCCACGCAAGCTACCCTCTGTCTTGTTATTGCGGGCACAGGCCAGAATGACAAGGAATTGAAAATTGTGCTGCGCTGCAGGCCTTCTGCTTTCTAAGCCTTGATCATCCACGCGCCTCTTTCTTATTTTCAGGTGCAGCTTGGAAGCATCCCTCTGGGCAGAGCAGCACCGGGGCGTCCACTACGTCTGCCCGTGTCCTGGCTACCCCTCGCCGTGGGTTAATCCAAGTCACCACGCAAAGAGTCATGCAGCATCCCCAGCTGCCTAAGCCGGATCCCAGCCGGCCCGCCAGGCCCCCTGCTTCCAGCCCACCTTGCCCCGGCCTTGGAAACACCTGCCACCAGCTGCTGCCCAACCAGACCCTGCTGCGCTGGGGGGAACTTGAGCACACGCTGAGTTTTGCCTGGGGCCTGCATGTCTACGGCTCCGGGGTGCTCTTTCTGCTGCTAAGCCTGTTGAGTTTGGCATGCCTGGGGGGATCCCTTTCCGTGCACGGGTGGCACCTCCCCCATGTCCTAGCTGCCAGTGCCCTGCTCCTGGCGTTTGGGGTGCTGCGGACCACGTTCTTTCTGGCTGACCCCTATGGCTCCCGGGGCCAGCTGCCTGCCCGTGCCGTGCGGCTGCTCTACACGGTACCCTTCCCTCTGCTGCTGAGCACCTTCACGGTGCTTCTGCTCCGCCTGCTTCATCAGGCCCGCCTGCAGGTCTTGCCGCCCAGGTGGCAGAGCTTGCCACTCTGGGCTGCGCTGAGTTCCCTACACAGCATCATTCTCCTGGGGGCTGACTTGCTCTCCCCGCCAGTGCACTTGGCTGTGCCCGTGGGGCTCCACACCCTTTCCTGCACTGCCGGTCTCTGCCTCCTGCCAGCCACCGTGTTTGTGTACTGGCTGCTGCGGCACAGCCGGGGGATGGAGGGCACCTTGGAGCCGGGTTTGTGGCGCGAGGCCTGGGTGCTGCTGGCAAGCAGTGGGTTGGCTCTGCCATGCTGCGGCCTGCAGTTCTACGGGGTGCTGTGGCTCTCGGGGTCACTGGGGCAGCCGGATGTTTTCACCTGGGGCTGGTGGTTTGTGCAGTTCTGGTTCCGGATTGGTGAACTGGCGCTCTCCTTTATCCTGGCCTTGCTGGCTTGGCAGGCGCTTTGCCAGCACCGCGGCGCCACCGAGCACTCTTGCTGGGCCAAGCTCCTGAGCTACTTCTGCGCCTACCGCAAGGCTGAAGTGCCGGAGTACCCCAACAATTGCTACGACTGGCCTGGCGGGGTCCTGGAGAAGGTGCCCAGTCACAACCTCAATAATAACTTGATCCGGAACTCCCCCGGCGGTGGCGGCGGTGGCAGCCTCCTCTGGGCTCTGAAGGACAGCAACGAGCTGCGGGCGGGAGCCGGCCAAGGCTCCAGCCCCTCGCTGAGGCGCGCGGGCTACGGCCCCAAGTGCCCCAATGTGGCCGCGGCAGCCATGGGCCGCTCCTATACCAGCATCTGCTTCGAGCGGGAGTCGGTCCTCTCGCTGGCCGAGCTGGAGTTCCGGCCTCCCTCGCCCATCAACCTGAGCCGCAGCATCGACGAGGCGCTCTTCCGCGAGCACCTGGTGCGCGAGTCCATCTTCCTGCGCTCCAGCCTGCGCTTCCCGGCGCGCCAGGACTCCTGCGCCTCGCTGCGCGGCGACTGCTCCACGCTGTCCCACGCGGCCCAGCCCCTGCTGGCCCAGCCCCGCCGGAGCAGCGACCCCGACTGCCTGTACAGCTTAGCGCGGACCAGTTCGGCGGGAGAGCCCCTCGGCCACGGCCTGGCCAGCGAGCCCGCGACGGACACCTCCTTGGACAGCTTCTCACGCACCTCCTTCTCCCGGGCCTCCCTGAAGATCAGCTGGAACCCGTGGCGCCACGGGCTGTCCTCCCCCGAAAGCCTGCCCTCGGAGGAACTGCCCAGCCAACAGCTCCGCGTGCTGGCGGAGGATCTCCCTCCGGCGCCGTCCAGCAGCGCACCCAACTCCGAGCGTGAGGCCCGGAAGAGCTTCCTGGCTCTCAGCAAGCAGGTGGATTCCCGCAGCCTCTCGAGTGACACCATTGAATTGTGAGACGGGGCGGGGGCTGAAGGCCTGCCTCCTGTGGGGAAGGAGAAGCCGACTGGGGAGTGGGGCGCAGAGCAGTCCCACTTCCTTTTTAAAAGCCGCGGGGCTTTTGCAGCCCCAGCCGTTCATGAATTGGACCCAGAGAAGATGCCAGGCCTCCCTTGTAACGTCCACCACCTAATGAAGAGTAAAAGCAGCCATTCCTGGAATGTCCACCGCACACCCTACGCTTGCCAGCCTCTCAGTTTTAAGAGCTGCGCTATAGCAACAGGCAGATCCCTGGAAACCTCACAGCTTGGATGCTGAAGGAAGGAGGACATAACTTGTCTGTGGCACTGAGGCCCTAGAAAGATGCCCTTCAGGAGAAGGCAGAGTGGGGCAAGCAAGCATTTGGCGGGGGGGGGGGGGAGCTTTGTATGCAGAAATCCCCCTTTAGGACAATACAGTTGCGTAGACCAGTGTTCCTCAACCTCATCAACCTTAAGATGTGTGGACTTCAACTCCCAGAATTCCCCAGCCAGCATGCCAACATCTTAAAAGTTGCTGAGGTTGAGAAATACTGGCATAGAAGATAGTGATAATACAGTAACAAGACCGGGAGGAATTTGGCCCAAGTCCCTGTGGAGCCAATGTGCCAATGAAGAGTCCTGAGCTCAGCTGGGAATGTTCTGACTCGAAGAAGAAGATAGTTTAACACCCATTTGTCTTGTGAATCATAGAACTGAGGTTTCTGGTTCAGCATCTGTAGTTCAAAGGGCAGTGATTCATTCAGCTGCTTCATCTTTTTGTTTGGAAAGCTCCTTTTGAAAGTCTCATGACTGGGACAGAAAATATGAACTGCAGATAATTGCTTCTTGGCTACCAAAATAGGTGTGACCTTCCCCCATTTTGTTGCACATACATGGATACATACGCCTGGATAAGTTTCCAGATGCTACAGGGTTGATCTTTTTTAAAAAAAAAAAAAAGTTTTCAGAGCCCCTTCTGACAGACTACAGTCTGTGCATCTTCTAATCAATTGATATTCTTATTCCACTATTTATTTTTTTAATCAAAATCCACACTTGCCTGAAATTCAAACCTTGAGCTGGATTCTGGGGGGGTGGAGGAGAATCAGAGTTGTACACTGGAGTTGAAACTGTAGAGATAATGTTTCTTCTAATAGCACAAATTGTACTTGCCCAGTATTATCTTATCAGTTCCTGCAGTGGCAGAAGAGAAGAAGGTTCAAGCTGTCCAGATCTGAAGTTGAACAGAGGCTGCTGAATGTTATGTGGTCTATTTGTGCCAAAAAACAAAATAAAACTTGCCAGAGGATGATACATCTTTAAGTCTGCTTTTTACTTCCATTTTAAAAAGTGAAGGCTTGTGTAATCTTCTCTTTCATAGTAGTGCAGGGTGAAAATAAGTAGGTGAAAAATTCATGCAGTTAACTCATAGTAATTCGTTGAAAGCGTGGGTTGAGTCACCTGGTCCAATGCCACTTACATTTTACTTTCAACTCTGGAGCAGTTTCTATCATTATTATTATTACAATTGATTGATTGATTATGTTGGTGTCACATCTTAGCAACCATATAGTTATTCTCCAGGAAGATCTGTTCTCAACCTGGTGGTTCAGATCTCAGTAGTACTATAGTACTTCCACCAAAAAACATAACTTGGTGTTTCCCTGTAGTCACTGTATCTTGACAACTTGTGTATACAGGTGAAACTCGAAAAATTAGAATATCGTGCAAATGTTCATTTATGTCAGTAAGGCAACTCAAAAGGTGAAACCAATATATGAGATAGACGCATTACATGCAAAGCGAGATATGTCAAGCCTTACTTTGGTATAATTGTGATGATTATGGCGTACAGCTGATGAAAACCCCAAATTCACAATCTCAGAAAATTAGAATATTACATGACATCAATAACACAAGGATTGGAAATAGAACAATATCGGACCTCTGCAAAGTATAAGCATGCATATGTACTCAGTACTTGGTTTGGGCCCCGTTTGCAGCAATGACTGCCGCAATGCGGCGTGGGATGGATGCTATCAGCCTGTGGCACTGCTGAGGTGTTATGGAAGACCAGGATGCTTCAATAGCGGCCTTCAGCTCTGCTGCATTGTTCGGTCTCACGTCCCTCATCTTTCTCTTGGCAATGCCCCATAGATTCTCTATGGGGTTCAGGTCAGGTGAGTTTGCTGGCCAATCAAGCACAGTAATCCCATGGTCATTGAACCAGGTTTTGGTACTTTTGGCAGTGTGGGCAGGTGCCAAGTCCTGCTGGAAAATGAAGTCAGCATCTCCATAAAGCTCGTCTGCGGAAGGAAGCATGAAGTGCTCCAAAATCTCCTGGTAGACGTCTGCGTTGACCCTGGACTTAATGAAGCACGGTGGACCAACACCAGCAGATGACATGGCTCCCCAAATCCACACAGACTGTGGAAACTTCACACTGGACTTCAAGCATCGTGCATTGTGTGCCTCTCCATTCTTCCTCCAGACTCTAGGTCCTTGGTTCCCAAATGAGATGCCAAAGTTGCTCTCATCAGAAAAGAGGACTTTGGACCACTGGGCAACAGACCAGTTCTTTTTTTCTGCAGCCCAAGTAAGACGCTTCTGACGTTGTTTGTTGTTCAGGAGCGGCTTGAAAAGAGGAATACGACATTTGAAGCCCATGTCCAGGATCCGTCTGTGTGTGGTGGCTCTTGATGCACTAACTCCAGCCTCAGTCCACTCCTTGTGAAAGTCCCCAACACTTTTGAATGGCCTTTTCCTGACAATCCTCTCCAGGCTGCAGTCATCCTGCTGCTTGTGCACCTTTTTCTACCACACTTTTCCCTTCCACATAACCTTCTATTGATGTGCTTTGATACAGCACCTTGGGAACATCCAACTTCTTTTGCAATTACCTTTTGGGGCTTTCCCTCCTTATGGAGGGTGTCAGTGATGGTTTTATGCACAACTGTCAGGTCAGCAGTCTTTCCCATGCTTGTGATTCCTACTGAACCAGCCTGAGCGACCATTTAAAGGCTCAGGAACCCTTTGCAGGTGTTATGGATTCATTAGCTGATTAGAGTGGGACACTTTGAGCCTAGAATATTGAACCTTTTCACACTATTCTAATTTTCTGAGATTGTGAATTTCATAAGCTGTACGCCATAATCATCACAATTATACCAAAGTAAAGCTTGACATATCTCGCTTTGCATGTAATGCGTCTATCTCATATATTGGTTTCACCTTTTGAGTTGCCTTACTGACATAAATGAACATTTGCACGATATTCTAATTTTTCAAGTTTCACCTGTAATTAGCTGAGAATGTTTCACCCAGTTAATTCTGTTAAGTTGACCAGTTAATGGCCAAAAAGGCGTTTGAATCTGGGTCTCCCTGGCCCCAGTTCAATACTCCATTACTTTATTTTTACTTGACTTTATTGATTTTTTTCTAAACTTGTTACCATGCTCATTACATCCTTACTATCCTCCTCATGATGGTGACACTACTAAAGTTTGAATTTAGAAGTCAGAAACCCCTGCATGGTGTAGGGAGAAGCTTCCTGTGTTTCTCAAAATGGGGAAAGCAGTGTCATACTGCTGGCGCTGTCCCTTTTGAGTGTGCATGCGATGTCAAGACACACATACAAAAGGGGCAAGGGTGCTTTCATCATCCCAGCCCCCTGTTGATCCCTCCCCCCACAGAAACTGCTGGACCCTTTTCAGTGGGGCCTCCTTAGCTAGTGTTTTAAGAATGGAGTGAAAATGATGGGTCAGAGAATTTTACTAAGCCCCCTGTCTTTTACACACACGCACACGCACACGCACACAATTTAAGCACTGGCCACCATCAATATGTTGGCAGGGAGCATTTTTGTTGTACGCCATGTCTATCTGCCAGTGGATATTAAATATACTCCATCTGGTGATGCCCATGTATAGAGGTGGTGTTTTAGTTGTTTGCAGATAGTGTTAGCTATGAAGAAATCGTTGGAGTGGCAGAAATTGATAAGCCGGTCTCCTGCTCCATTTCGGTTTCCTAAGCCGTACAGTCCAACTACATTTCCTCTTTCATGTTTCCAACTTTGGCATTCCAGTCATCCATCCCGAGCAGCACATCTTGCTTGCATGTTCCGTCAGTTTCGAGCTGAATTCGATCACAGAAGTCATCTTCTTCTGCATCAGTGGTGGGAGCATAAACTTGAATGATTATCATATTATAGGGCTGTCCACGAAGTCTGATCAACGTTATTTGGTCACTGATTGCATTGTAGCCAAGTACTGTTCTTGCCTTACCCTTCCTAACTATGAAAGCGACACTGTTTCTTCTTCGTTTTTCATGTCCTGAGCAATGAAGGGTGTGATCTTCTGACTGAAAGTGCCAATCCCAGCCCGTCGCGATTCGCTGGTGCCTCAGATGTCAGTTTGTAGTCGTTTTATTTCATCGTTCAATGGGTTGAGCTTTCCTGTGTTCATGCTGCTTACGTTTCATGTTCCTACATAATTCTGTCTTTGCAGCTTCGGATTTTCTTTTCCTGTATCGCAACATCAGCAACTAGATGTCCCGAAGGCTTTAATGTAGCCGCATCATAAACACCATTAGCACTCCGAAAGATCCTCAGCCCTTCCTCGGTAGCATGCTGAGTGCCATCCGACCTGAGGGGCCCATCATCTGGCACTATATTGTACTATTTTATATCTTCTGTGGTTTTCTTGGTAAAGATACAGGAGCGGTTCACCATTATCTTCTCCCGCACAATATGAATTGATGCCTTTGCCATTGCCGCTAAAGTGGTCATCTGCCGCTTGCTTTAGCTGGGCAGCTGGGATGACCTTCATGCCTTGGGCGACCCAGCTGGGAGTAGATACTCTGGGCATACACTCCCGACGTTCTTTGCTCATCCCTCCCAAGAACACTCCCTGCCACAATGAGGCAGCACAGCAGGACTTGGTGGGGATTTATTATCTTACAATCCTTAAAAACAGTTATATGTACCTATGAACTGGAACATAAGACTGAAACTTTACTTCTTCCTTGCCACCTAAAACAATGGGTTGGAAGGGGGTTGGTTGGTTGGTTTTCCTTTCTGGCAGGAGCAGTCCCTAATCTGCTCAGCACCCCTGGCAAAGGAAGGGTAGGAGACCTTTGCCAATTCACCTCCTCCCAATTTTCTCCAGGGGTTCCTTAACTCTCCCAAGCACTCAGGGACTGCAAAGGAGGGGAGAGTCCAGGATGTGTGCTCTGCTCCATTGTACACTGCCAAGATTGCTCATTATATTGCTTCCATGAAAGGCTGATTTGTTCTTTCCTTCTTTTTAAATATATACCCCAACCAGCAGTACCACCTTATCTAATACTGACATCGGGGAGAGCCCTTTCGTCAGCAAAAGGCCAGATTCATGCAGCAGTTAAGATTGCTGCAGTGTTCTTGCCATGCTACGTAAAAAAACAGTTGAACAGGAGTAAATGTTTATGACCCCATCTTAGGCTGAGTAAGTCAGTGCGTCTAGCAAGTACAGTGTTATTTCTGTACTGATGGATGGTAGGTCTCCAGAGATCCTGCTACCAGAGACATTTTAGCTGCTGGTGCCAGATGTTGAACCCAGGACTTTTGAATTACAGCACCAAACAACACTGATTACCAGAATCTTTTAAAATGCTTCCTACAAACTTTCCAGCATGGAAGCCTTTTCAGCAGAAGACCTGTTTGTGGTGGTATGACCTCATATACAAAGTCAAGAACAATTACCCCCTTTTTATAAAAGTATTTGCTAAAGAATCAAGATGAATTTAGGACTTCTATGCCCAGATTAGTTCTTTCCTGCAGCCTACTTAAGTGTAGTAAAATGTGCAGATAAAAGCAATAATTGCAAATCTATATCATTTGTAGACCAATACAGGGTGTCAGGATGGAATTTTTATTTATTTTAAAATATACTGTACACTGTCCTGCATGAAAGCCAACACAAGCTGCACTGGCTTAATCTACTAATAATAAAGGCAAAAATGAGGGTGGGCAAAGAATCAACTACAGCTGAAGTGGCACAATTTCTTGGTGTTTGCACTGCTGCATTTTAAGAGAAGCTTTGTACAATCTAGCTTCCTTAGTAAACTGTTAAGGGTTGCATCTGATTTGCAATTCAAAGAGTCAATTGTCGAGGATCAAGTTGCATCACCAGCCAAAAATATCAGGAGCATCAACCCTTCGGAGCTGTCATGAAGTGGATTGGTGGGGGTGGGGGTGGGGGTGGACAGAAATGGCTAGAAACATGACTGTGCAACTGGATCATGATTTTAAAAAAAGGAACCAAAAAAACCTACAGAAGTCTCAAGTGATTATGTAGCCATTTACATATAAAAGACTTTCAGTGAAACAATCTGATTAGGATTTTTAATAATTCTCCCAGAAAGCTTAAGGGTTTTGAAGAGTTGCATTAAATTTATAAATCAACATGAATTTTCTACCCTCTAACATTTATAGATCTTCCTATAGGTGATTATGTACATAGAAGCAAAGTAAAATAGCTATTTCTTATTAATGGTCTAGTCCAACATTGTCTGACCAATGAACCTTTGATTGCAATTTCTATCTATCTATCTATCTATCTATCTATCTATCTATCTATCTATCTATCTATCTATCATCTATCCATCCATCCATCCATCCATCCATATCTGCTGTAAACTAGATCTGAAACTTAGCATGAACAAGATGCAGTTATTACTGATTCCAGAGGCTAGATTTCAGGAATCAGGAGAAACATATCTTCTGGAGGGGGTTGCACACTTCCTTAAGGTATGCACTCTGGGGGTTCTCCTAGATCCAGCACTGATGCTGGACAGCCAGATAACATTAATGGCAAGGAAGGTCTTTTATCAGCTTTAGCTGATCAATCTGGAAGAGAGAGAGACCCAGCTTTGGTCACCTATACGCTGGCAACTTCAAGGTTAAATTATTTTATGTTCTCTTGGTGTGGTGGCCCTTGAAAATAGTCCAGAAATTGCAGCAGACCTCCCAAAGTCCCAAGTAACTCATGTTGAAATGCCATTAGTTGCTTACTCAAATACAGTCCACCCGCCCGCTTAGATCAACAATGGAGCATCTTCAATGAGCCTGCTGTGGATACATTTGATATCTAGGGTTACTTCTGCTTTCTCTGTGGAAGGGGCCATGTTGTGGAACAAACCACAATTTAAATTGAAGGAAGTCCCCTCTGTATTACAGTTTAGGAGGGACTTCTTACCGTAGCAAAAATACTTGTTCATTCAAGCCTTTTAATTGTCCCAATTCTTAACAATGGTTAAAAAATACTTGTTTCAAAATAACATTCTATGGTTTTGTTTTAGCTGTTTTTTAGCCATTTTACTTTTATTTCTGTAAGCCACCTAGAGCCATTAGGGAAGTGGGTGACCTACAAGCTCAAACAAGCAAACAAGCAAAGCCAGGGAGAGGAATGAGGCTTTCTTAGTTGAAATTCCACTTGTTCCTGTCCGATAGTCCAGCGATCAAACTTTTGTGCATGAGAAAACACCCATAAAGACTGGAGAAAGGAGACGGGGTTGTGGAAAACAGAGAGGGAGAGGGAGAGATTTCTCAGTGATTTCTTGAAGTCCTCTCTAAAGTCTTTTAAGGTTGAAGTGGAATAGCAAGTTTTGAAGTCAGTCCCTTCTGGTCAAACAGAAAACACTGGCATGTGAAAGAGAGAGTGAGAGCCCAACAGTAAGAACCATATAGACACAGACATTTATTTTCCTGAGATACAGAGTTGCAAAGCAAAAAAGTGGACATGCAGGCCAATCTCCTTTGCTTTCCAAGCTGCCAGTAGCAGCACCCGAGCAGGTTATGCATTACACAGAGAATGTACCACTTCTGACCACAAGAATAAGTGTATATATTATTATTTATTAAATTTACCTTATGCTCTGATGATACTGATTTATTCAATAGAGGATGATTTTGAGGTCAGGGATCAGCCAAAACACTGACTCCTACCTGAAGCGGAACCCTCCAAAAATATATCACCACTGTTTCTCACTTCCTTCAATGCAACGTGTAGGTCAGCTCTTGGCCAAAGGACAGACTCTCAGAAAGCCAGCAGGGAACCACCCCGTACCAGCACAAACCCAAAGAGCTGAGCTTTTCCCCAGTTAGCCTTGGCAGCCCCAAGTGGGAGAGATCACAGCTTATTGGGATGAACTCTTCCAGATCATCCAACATGCATGGAGAGCAGGCCCGTTAGACAGCAATAGGGGCTTGTTCTTCTGGAACCTTCCAGGTCCTAAGGAGTACTCAGTCCCTTCCAATTCCTGTCAGGACCTCTCGGTCAATGATAGGCCTGCAGAGCACACATGATTTCTTGGCTCCCACTGGTCCCTCTACCATACGTTCAGAAAGTCAAGGCCTCCTTTAGCCCAGGTGGGGACGCAGGCTGGCTTTTCCACCTCTTTCCTTCTAGATTTCAAACCTGCTAAGGTAAGGGAACAGGGGTAAGGGTCAAGGTGCTCCTGCTCCCCGGCTGGCTCTCTGGGGCAGGAAGCAGGAGGGAGTGTTCCTTGCCTAAGCCCTATCTCCCTTTGATGAAGCCATCAAGAACACGGTCGCTGCGCTCTGACATCCAGTAGCCAGCCATTGCAGCCACAGCACCTATGAAAATGGCAGTGAAGACCATGTCTCCTTTGGCAGCCAAGGTGGCCAGCGCACAGATTATAGCTCCGAAGAACATCTGCTGCAGCACAACCACCTCGTCGTCTGTAATGTCGTCAAAGAATCCTTTCTCGGGAGCATCTGCAGGACAACGGAGAGGCCATCAGCAGTGGCAAGGGCAGTCTGGCCTCTGGAGCAGTTGGATTGTCTAGGTTGTCCCTGATGGCCCTTCCACTGCCCAGTCTGTGAAAACTGAGCCTCAGTTTGATTCAGAAATATATTTAAGTAGTAAGGAAAATAGTAATTCCACAATTTATTTATTCCAAAATAAATCTAATGTATCTAATTCAGAATATAACTCCATAATTGGGATGACTATGCTTAACTCACTTATTGACCCTAACCTTTCCTGAAAGGCCCAGTTTGTCAGGAAGTGCCTGCAGAACACGGGGAGCCATAGAACAACAAAGACGACGGATCCAGGGCCGGCTCCAGACAGCACTACAGCTACCCCAGAGGAAGAACCTGTGAGCTGTCAAGGGTGCACCTGTTACATTTACCTGGGGGCTTGTCTTCCACACAGATCCCCTCTCTGCGTAGATGTCCCTCAGCACAAACGCAGCGATAGCTGCCATCTGTGTTCTCACAGACCTCGTTGGCTCCCGTACACACAGGTTCCTCCACTTCACCAGCACATTCATCCACATCTGGCAGGGAAGGGGAGCCAATAAGGTCACAGAATCATAAACACATGGGCTAAATTCATCCATTTTGTATCTCCCACTTTCATCCACAAACATAGCAGCTGCGGTTTCTGAGCTTTCTACTGCATGATAGTGCAGTGTCATCCTGCCCAACTGCTGCCCCCACAATTTCTAACACAATAAAACCTTGCTTTTCCAGACGTTAATTCAGCAGATTTCAGATGTCAAGGACAAATCTAAATGTGGACCTTGCTCCAAACAAGGGAAAAAGCCTGCTGCCCAGCAAATCAGTCCAGATAAGTTTGTATATTTTATGTACATTAGCTACATCTTACACACACTTGGCCAGATACCACTTCTTCCATTACACTGAGGATTTACTATTGGAGAAAAGATGCAGTATATCTAAATGCTGAAAAGCCATGACAATCTACTGACAGCCAACTCTGATCAGCCTCTTTATTTAACTCTAGGTATTTGGTTCACTCCTTGAGATCTTCTCTCCACAGCTCCACAACTTTCCTACAACCTTTCCTGCAACTCTCTTATTCCTGAGCCTTCTTTGGCTGGGCTGCATACCTGCCAAAGGATAAAAACTAAGGTGACACCATTTCCCAGCTGATCGATCAGTAACTCTTTCATCCCCGTGACACCATCAGCAAATAAACTCTCCAATGAAATCATACAGATCCTGCAAAATCCCACAGGATCTTTAAAGTTTTCAGGGAACTCAGTTGGTAATATCAGTCAGAAACCTTGTGGGAAAAGACCAAAATCTTCTGACATTTTATGTGAGATTTTTGGCATTCACGTGGATTCTGTGACTTCATGAGACTTCAGCCACTTAATTAATTTATTAATTATATTAACTTTAATGCAATTTGGGGGATTTGTAGGTGTTGCTTGGCAATAATTGCAGATGCCAAATTGTTGACTGATGGCCAATTTAGAATATTCTCTGGGATAGATCTGGCCACTGCAGCCCCATCATACTCTTATGTACCCTCAGGAGTCCAAGGAGAAGAAGAGAGGGTAACGATTCAGAAAGTCCCAAAGTTAAAAGGAAAGGAGTCACTGCTACTCGAACAGGCATACTGGCAGGAAGGAAGCACTGCAGCTTTAGAGAACTTCTATGGGCTACTCAGAACATTGTCTGCTTTCCTGGCTAATTCAGTTAATCAGGGATGGGAACACCAGTACAGAATGGGCTGATAGTTGAACTTACCGAGGCACTTGACACCATCTCGCCGATAGCCCTTGTTGCATTTCTTGCACCGAGAAGGCCCAGCACCCATGCAGCCAATACAAGCCTTGGCGCAGTCTAAAGGGAATGCAGAGGGCAGAATGAATAGCTGGGCACAGATGTCGACCCTCTGTGGGTAAGTAAGGCTGGGTGGTTGGGTGAATGCAAAGGTAAAGGGAAAATATTAGAAAATTCTTTGTGTATAAACCATAGCCAATTTGGTATGGTGGTGAAGGCATCAGGCTAGAAACCAGGAGACCGGGAATTCTAGTCCTGCCTTAGGCACAAAGCCAGCTGGGTGACCTTGGGCAGCCCCTCTCTCTCAGCCCTAGGAAGGAGAAGCAGGCCAGGGCAAACCACTTCTGTAACCTTGCCAAGAAAACTGCAGGGACTAGTCCAGGCAGTCACCAAGAGCCAAAAACTGACTCGAAGGCACACACACACATAAACCCTCTAAGCTTAGTAGAAAGCATCAATCCATCTACTGTTTCTTGCTAAAAAAAAAACTATGGTTGAAACAGCAACACGCTTACCCCTGTCTGTGAACCTACCTACCTGCCTAATGTGTAGGAATGTCTACACGTGGAGATGGGAAAAACAAAGCTGTCTAGCTGGTAGATTATGCCATTTTTGCATATGCTTCTCTTCCATGAAGAACTTCAACAGCCATGGCTTATTCTAGGTTTCATGCCCCAAAGCAAAACAAACAAGGGTTGCTATGCTCAGAGCATGACTTCCCAATGGCAGCATTGTCAATAGGAAGAGAGTCTGACGAAGACATATTTCTCCAACAGAAGCATGCCTGCTTCTTGAATGTGCTCCCTCGAGAACCACAGTGGTCCACAGCAACAGACTGTCCATTCTGGAAGCTTTAATCTCTTACCCCAGCATTCATAGGAGCCTTCTGTATTGACACAAAATTGGTTGCTGCGACAGTGCGCCATCTCAGTGCCACATTCATCTATGTCTGTAGGAAAGATGGAGAGATCAAGACAGAATACCTTCTCTCCCTCCTTCCTTCTCTCTCAATTCCCCTGGAGGAATCTTAGAGTTCCTTTGAGCTTCTATGTTGTTGTTGCTGTTATTAGTATTACTATTGTTGTTGTTGCTGTTATTAGTATTACTATTATTTATTCAATTTATTATGGCCACCCACTCTAAAAGACGTCCAAGTGTACAATTAAAACAGTTAAAAACATGATATTCATTATTATTTACAGGTAGTCATTGGATTAAGAATGCCCTGTTTAAGGACGACCCATAGTTAAGAACGGAGCCTATTGCAAAATTCAAGTTAAATACACAATGCTTCGAGTTAAATACACCGTGGTTAAATTACACAATACTACTTATACAGTATTATACAATAATACTGTTCCGTCTTCCATACAAATTAGATATTAAATGTATTACCATACCCAGAATACACAGCCCCGTGAGGGAGTTCTGCCTTTTCAAACATTACCCAGCCGCCCCAGATTTTTCCAGGGCCACGGACTCACCGATGCATCTTCGGTCATGCAGCGTCCAGCCTCTTTTGCAGCGCAAACAACTGGAATCCTCAGGGCCTGAACAGCGCCCACAGGCCCGGTAGCACTCTGGGTGGGAGAGAGAATTGGGTGAGAAGGGACCGCAAACGCCTTTCCATCTTTCCCAGCCCAGGCCCAGTCGCAACAGCAAACAGGGTTTGCAGACATTACCGTTAGCCACCCTGAGGGCCAATGCTGGCAGAAAGACAGAACAGACATCGATTCACTAAACAAACAATAACACATGAAGGTCTATTGTACCTTTCCCCAACCTGATGTTGGTGTTGGGACTTCAACTCCCAGAATTCCATAGCCAGCACAGCCAAAGAATATACCAGCTGTGGAATGGCACTAGGTTGGGGAAGACTGGCCAATTACTATGAATGAGGAATTGAGGAGTCCGTTTCTACCACAAGCCTATGATCATACAGGAAAACAAAGGAAGGCGTCACTCATCCGACAAGCGCTGTTCGTTCACGGCCATCAACCTGGCCACGTATAGAGTGGCTAACAGCAACCATAGAGATGGAGTGGACAATTTGTTCTCAATAATATGCTGGGCTTGGCCTACCACAGCAAGTGACGCTTTATGGAGGAAGAGGAGAGGGACTGCAACTCGGGGGCAGAACACATACTTTGGATGGGGAATGCCTCCACTCCACCTCTGGCATCTCGAATTAGGAAAAAAGATCCAGTGCTAGGCTGGGCAGGCTGCTGTAGTATCCAGTGCCTTCTTCTCTCCCTAGACCAGTGTTGTCCAAACTTGGCCACTTTAAGATGAGTGGACTTCAACTCCCAGAATTCCCCAGCCAGCATGGCTGGCTGGGAATTCTGGGAGTTGAAGTCCACTCATCTTAAAGTGGCCAAGTTTGGACAACACTGCCCTAGACATTTGCTAGGGAATAGAGATTAGGGTTATGCAAATGTTTTGTTCTCCAAATATTCCAGACAAAACTTGTGAAACGGAATGGGCTAGCTGAGAAATGTATTTTGAGGTTGGAACATGACGGGGCTGCTTTGAGTGTTCTGGCTATTCCTAGCCCCATGACTGGAACTGGCTGTTTTGGGGTGATAGGTTTACAACTTATATACAATCTATATACATTGTATAAATAAAATATTTGTCTGTTTGGTTTTCATATCTTTTAATGTATTGATTGTTTTAGCCTTGGTGTATGCCACCCAGAGTCACTTGCTGGCAAGATGGGCAGCTAAAGAAACTGTATAAACAAATAAATAAAATAAATAGACTGATGCGAGGAGGGAGCGTGAAAAGAAAATAGCCGTGCTGGACAAAAGAAAAAACTAATCCCAGCTGTATGGCTGCCAGCCAACCTGCCTCATAAATTACAGATGGGTAGGTTGCATCTCTCTCGTGGTTTATTTTATTTTATTTTATTTTATTTTATTTTATTTTTACAGGCTAGAAAGCAGGAGGTGGTGAGTTCTAGTCCTGCCTTACGCACAAAAGCCGGCTGGGTGACTTTGGGCCAGTCCTTCTCTCTCAGCCCAACCCACCTCACAGGGTTGTTGTTGCGGGGAAAACAGGAGGGAGAAGGAGTATTGGGTATGTTAACTGCCTTGAGTTATTTATAAAAATAATAAAAGCAGGATAAAAAAAAAAAAACCAAAACACACACGTATATGTGGTATACTGTTTTCACACATAAATCTGGCTAATGCTGCTAAGGTGCTATACTGTAAATATAAATGTAGCATTATTACAATATCGACTTGGTTGATTGTGAAAGTTTGGTGTGCTTGCTGTTGTCACTTGCTGATGCAAGCATTAGAATATACTGTATTTAAAATGCAACAGTTCTAGATTGGTCTGAGCTCATTTGCTCAGGTATGCATGTGCGTACTCTGTGCATGTTCTCATATTCGTTGTTATGAGGGTAAGGTTAGCCGTTAACTTTGCAACATCAACAGAACCAGCAGCAGCCCTTCTGCTGCGGCGGCTGCTTTTTCCTTGCAGACAGCGCCTATTCTTATGTACAAGAAAAACATCACTCAAAAAACAAATACAGCTGCTTTTGCTGGGCTTGTGCCTGGCAGGCAGGCTGCAATTTAAAAAAAAAAAAAAATCCAAATTTGTTCTTGTCCTTGCAAAGGACATGGGTGCCAGTAAAATTAATCAAGGACGGGATTTTCAAAAAAATCAAAAAGGAACGGTGCCAATTAAAAAGAGATTAAAGAGATTAACTCCGGTCTTTCTCCTATAATCTGCTGACCGAGTGACCCAAAGGGTTTATTTAAATTAAAAAGACCTCAGTCTATCATTTCAGACGATAACAGATTCTAAGGTAAACAGACGTTTCAGTCAGCAAGAGCTGTGTTCCCGTTATTTTTTATAAGAATTTATCTTAAGGTCTTCAAAATCATCCTCTTCATCTAATTTTCTGCAATTTGAGTGGCAGTTCATACTCAGCACGGACCTCCGCTGTGGCCTGAGGGTGAAAAACAAGGGAGTGCAGTTTCCTATGGCCAAAAAACGTGAAACATTCTGATACAATAGAGAACACTCAAGGCTGTTCCAATCTTCTTCTTGGAACCTTTCAAATGGAGCTGTTTATTCTGATCTCGAGAAACCACGCTTTTTCATTGAATGCACATGCCTAATATAGATCAGCAATGATAATAACCAACATACTAATAGACGCTCCAAGTTTTGCCACATCCTGGGCATATTTATCTGGCATTAATCAGGAAACGGGTGTTTTCCATTGTTGCACCCCGTCTTCCTTGTGGTTAATCCCAAAAATAAAGCATGCACCAACCTTATCAAATTTAAGTTCATCCTGAAAGCAATGGCTTTCATCTGGGCATTTGGCACTTCCCAAGGGTATTGGATATTGGTTATATTTTTAATTTATTTTATCAAATGTATTAGTTTTACTGTATATTACATTGCATGGAATGCATTTTAATGTTATGCATTGCCTAGAAATGCTTTGCATTACTAACAGTATTTAGATGATGATGATGATGATGATGATGATGATGATGATGATAATAGCAGCAGCAGCTACTACTACTACTCCATAGCTCAGCTCTTGTTATAATTCTCTTTAGTAATGTATCTTGCAAAGATGACTTCTGATCTTTCAAACACTGTGGCCACTGCATTGGGGAAAGTGACAATGTCCCCCAGTTTAGCATGTTGTGTTCCTTTGAGCCAGTTTTTGACTCCTGGCAACTGCCTGGACTACTCCCTGCAGTTTTTTTGGCAAGATTTTTCAGAAGTGGTTTGCCCTCGCCTCCTTCCTAGGGCTGAGACAGGGACTAGCCCAAAGTTACCCAATGGCCTTTGTACCTAAGGTGGGCCTAGAATTCGCAGTCTCCCGGTGTCTAGCCTGGTGCCTTAACCGCTGCACCCAATTGGCAAGGGGCTACAGAATGTCACTTCCCAGCCCAGCCCAGCCCAGCCCAGCCCAGCCCAGCCCAGCCCAGCCCAGCCCAGCCCAGCACAAACACTCTACATACCCGCACATACCAGGTGGCTGTCATTGCGAGCAGCTTCATAGTAGCCATCTCCACACTCAGAACAAAAGGGACCACCATAGCCAGTCTGGCACATGCAAAGACCAGTGCCCCCACGTGTGCCTTCACCATCACATTGCCCATATCCACTGCAAGGCTTCTGGGTACCCCCAGGACAGGCTGCAGAGAGATGGAAATCAGATGTGGAAACCATCATGCAACTTGGCTCTACTCTGCAGTGGTCAGATTTCTCAACTCACATCTCTTCTCCCCATTCCAGATACCTATCTTTTGCAGTGTTCAGAATTTTACTTTACTTCACTTTTCAAACTTTGTTTAAAGTTTCTAATTCACCCCACCACTTCAAGCTGACCAGCTTCCCTTAACCCATGGGGTGACCCATTCATTCATTCATTCATTCATTCATTCATTCATTCATTCATTTTATATGGCCACCCACTCATGTATGAAGAATCAAACTGACTGCTTAACTAGTGTGATTAGTTCTGGGCACCACAATTTAAAGAGGATTCAGAGAACTGGAATAGTCCAAAGAAAGACAATAGAGATGATCAGGGGACTGGAAACTAAGTTGTATATGGAGAGACTGAGGAATGTTTAACTCTGAGAGGAAAAGTTGGAAAGGAAATAATTAGCACTCTTCTAGTTCCTGAACACTGTCACAAAGAACACAGCTGTGACTGGTTTTCTGTCTTCCCAGGGTGCAGGATATGGATTACTGGTCTTAATTTATAGGAAGGTAGATTCTGGCTGGCTACTGGAAACATTTCTTAACAGGAAAAGCAGTTGGACTCTGGACCCAAATTATCTCAGAAGGTGGTGGGCTCCCCTCCATTGGATGCACTTAAATAGAAGCTGGACTGCCATCTGTTAGATGTTTTATTTTGGAGTCCCAGACTGAGGTGGGTTGAACGGCCTGAATGATCCCTTCCAACTTTGATTCTATGAATTCACAGTGGCTGAATGCCCCCCTTTCTCAAGTGATTGGAAATCCTACACCAATTTACACAGGTAGTCCGCACTTACCAACTGCCTCATTTGGCGACAGCTCAAAGTTACAACGATGCTGAAAAAATAACTTTGTGACCAATGTCCACATTTACGACCTTCACAGAGTCCCTCAGTCACGTGATCACCATTACAGTCAGTATGTGTTGTCCTGTGTCTGGCCTATTGTTTTTCTTTTCTTTTCCCCTTGCACGGCAGGGAGATAGGAGACGAAGGGATTACAAGAGAGTAAGCAGGCACACAATGGGGTATACACACCAAAAGCAATGCGCTGGTGCCAGAAGCCATGAGCATGCTACGCAAACAGCCTGGTGTATTCCCCATTGTGTGCCTGCTTACTCTCCTGTAATCCCTTCCTCTCCAATGAATGTAAATGCAAACATTAATTCCCTTCCTGCTAATTATCCCAGTGCTGGGGTGAGCATTCTGAAGGGCAGGGAAGTAGGGAATAGGAAAACACAGTCCCAGCCACATGATTCCCCACTTAGCGACTGCTTCACTTAATGACAGAGCTGCTGGTCCCAATTGCGGTCGCTAAATGAGGACTACCTGTATTAAAAACAAGCCATCTCAGATCTTTCTGTTCATTAGACTTTCATGATACTTTCCCCCATCTGGTGCCTTCTAGAAATGCTGGACTGCAACTCCCCTCATCTCCAGCCAGGTGGCCAGTAGAAATGCTACAGAATCAGTGGAAGGTCTTCTTTTGAAACACCCTACAGAGCAAACTAGAGTCTTTGCTCTGGCCAGGACCTGAGTATGAGCTCAGGATTTGAGATGCACAAACGACTGTGGACTGTTGGAGCATCCCCTACAGGAAACACCAGAGGGCTTATAAAAACTCACTGTGGCAATCAGGGCCATAGGTGCCAGAAGGGCAGCACAATTTCAGTGTATCCATGCACAGCCACTGGAAAAAGTCTGGGTGCTGCTGCTGCCTAAGGGGAAAAAAAAAAACTTCTGGTTATTGCTGCCCCTCGTTCCACCATGCTGTACTTGATCAATCATGCAAGCTCTGCACACCTCCCAGCCATATTTAGACAGGAGAGGGACACAGACACAAAGCCAGATCACTGGTCCATGTAGCACGGGATTGTCTACACCAGTGTTTCTCAACCTCAGCAACTTTAAGACACATGGACTTCAACTCCCAGAATTCCCCAGCCAGCCATGCTGGCTGGGGAATTCTGGGAGTTGAAGTCCACACGTCTTAAAGTTGCTGAGATTGAGAAACACTGGTCTACACTGACTAACGGTGGCCCTTGAGGTTTCAGAAGGGCTTTTCCCAGGCCTACCTGGATATGCTGGGAATTGAACTAGGACTTTCTGCGTGCAAAGCAGGTACTCTGTCTCTGAATTAGTTTTGGATCTGACCTTGCCTACTTAATTCTATGGCTTGCTGAAGTTCCTCCTTTCAACCCCATAGCTTGACTTGTCCTCCTGCTAACACGGGGGTATACTGGTATGACCTTTGCTAAATAAGGCCCCAGATTGGGCTTCTTCTACACCAAGTAAGTAAAAGCATCCCATACTGCCCCAGCCTTCCTCTTTTTAACTCACTCATGGAACCACCAACGTTCTACATGTTCTTCACTTTGCTCCAGCAGCTGGTGGCAGGCAAAATCTGTCGTGGAACACACACCTTCCAATACTTCCAGCAAACGTGTCTCACTAGAGGGGAGAAAGAGACTGCATGAGCACTGAAGGAGTTGGACAAGTCAAGGCAGATTCCTGCTCCAGAAGGTCTGCCTTGCCCTCTTGACCAAAACAACCCTTTGCTATCCCTCTAAGCTATCTTTTGTCCAACCAACCATTCAGAAATCTCTCTATTGACCCTTCACATGGCAAGTTGGTTGATCTTCATATTCATTCTCAAAATTTAATCCAGATATTCTCTGTGCAAGCTGCCAGTCTCTAATACTTTCCTTCCTCCCCAGAGTCAAGTCAGGAGCTGGCAAAATGATAGACAAGTGACTCTGGGGATGCTGTAAGCAACAGCTGTGAAAGCATGGAACAAACATGAAAGGTGTTTGTCAAGCTGGAGAGCGTTTCCTTAACTAATTGTTGCAGTGATCAGCCTCTCACTGCAGCTCTATTTTATGAAGAAAAAAAGGATGGAAAGATGTAATGTATCTTTAGCAGTTATTTAAATTATTTTTTTCTATTAAAAAAAGCAAGCTTTCAAGTTCACCAAAATTCACACAATGGATAATTAAAAAGAAAAAAGGTAACGAAAAGGAGGCATGGGGAATGTCACAGTAGAATGGACTGTATGGAGTGCACATGAGGAATTCCAGATTTGATTATCTATACAGAAAACACCCCAGCTAACAAATGATATCACAGAGAAAAATTACACCCTAGATGTGTGCTCATTTTCTAATTTAAGACCGGTAGAAATGAAATCTACTTGCAGGGGTACAATCCAATCCATTAACTCAGCTCTATACCATTTTTCTATCAGTCATTCTCCAAAAGTATTGGAACGACAACTCCCATAATTCCCAGCCAGCCCATACCCTTTTCCCACCTGGGAATTCTGGTAAATGCTGGAGGGTATAAATTTGGAGATGGCTAAGCTCCATTTATGTCCTGCCACATGATTCATCACTACACAACCACATATATGTTTACTCAGAGATAAATCTTATGTTCACTGACATTTCCTTTTAGGTAAGTGAGCACAACACCCCGTTACAGGATTTATGATAAGTTAAGTTGGGCTATGCAAAGAAATAACCCAGCTTGATGATCAGATGTGCTGAATTTAAAACGGGCTCATTCTTTATTGTTAAGCTATCCCCAAATGGTCTGATATTCTTAATAACAGGATCAATTCCTGTGCCTATTAAGGGAGAAAAAGCAATTTTTCCCTTCACCCATCAATTTCAAGATCAGCTAATGCAATCCTTAATGGCCCACTGAGGTGATGATCACTGCCAGAAAATTCAGAATTATGGCCGTCATAAGGAATGCTGAGAACTGTTGTTCAATAACATTTGGAAAGATAAACATTCCCTATTTCTGATCCAAAGTAAAGGATTTAATAATTCCATATTTCCTTGACATGATTACTTGCTTTATTTTTTTCCTCCTCATCTCTCAAGGAGAAAATAAATGGCTTGTACTGTCTGCATTCTGAATCCAAAGAGGCAGGATTCTGCACTCAGAATAAAATATAGGTGATCTTTTTCCCCCAGCAGGGACTGGAAAGTCCTAAAGCAGAGAAATACGTCTACACTGCCAAAGAAATAGACCAAGCATTACCAAGAGCTGGAGCAGTTAAAAGCTGCCCTACTTTATCATCTGATTAATGAAAACTCTTCTAGAGCGAAAGCTTGTTTTATAAGCGTTGACCTTATTGTAAACTCACTACTGAGAACTGCTCTGGTGTACAGGAAGGATGAAGACTGACTTAACAGACTGAAGATCAATTATTGAATATCCTCCACCAAAATGTGGAGGATATTTAGAGTCAGAACTAAAATGACAGACATGGAAACAAGCAAATAAAATGCTGGAATCTTCTGCATCTATGCTTAACAACAACATGGGCACTCATACATTTCTTTGCTCGTTTGTTATTGTCATTAACAGTAAAAAAGAAAGTTCTATGAACATTTTTAAAAAAACTAATAAGTATGAAAAACACAGGCAAGTGTCTTGATGACAAAGGAGGAGGAACCCAATCGACACTTGCAGAAACATTTTTTGATGATTCTCCTACGTAGCTTTCTCAGCTAATAGAAGAGGTGGAACTGAATGACTTCTGTTCAGCTTCTACACATTACAACTGCCTTCTCTCTAAAAGAATAAACTGAGGCTTTAAGACAGGTCACACCATTGTTCAGCTTCCAGCTGCAATAAGGATTCTGGTCAACTGGGGTACTGTCAGAATTACCAAAACAACATTTAAAATCAAGCAACTATATAAGTTGTCATAGCCTTGTTTTTTTCTAAGAGACTTCATCTGGCACGGATATCATAGCCCACATCTTGAGGTAGGACAAGGCCCATCTTGTTGGACTTTATGTGATCAGGATACTAGTAACAGGTTGCTACTTCCCAGCAAGGCTGCTGGTATGGCGCGGTCGGCAGTATCGGCATCTCACCAATGGCCTGATGCAGCCCAGCCTTCAAATCACCTGTTGGCATATTTTGCAAGCTTCTCTTCTTCCCAGGCTGTGTTCCCGCCGCCGAAGTTCTCTCGCTGTGTCCGCTCCAGACCCTGAGAAGGCAGGACAAGCCTCACAGCAAAGCCAGCGCTGATTTTCTCACCCCACCCCACCTCAGCACAGCAGCCCTTGACCCCATGCAACACAAACTGAATATCTCCATTGCTGCTTCCCGCTCCTCCCCCTCTACACAGCTCCACACATCTCTCAGCAGCTCTTGCTCCAGCACAATCCCCCCCCCCCACAAACCCTGTTTTGAGACTGGAGCAAGGGGCAGACAAATGCCTAGCAATCCCAGCTAAATGCTAGCACGTATCCACTTTGCATTAATCATGATTACACACACCCAGCCCCCTCTGGAGACCCTTTCTAGCCTCTCACCTTATTGAAGTTGTTGGCAAGATCTTGACAAGTCTGGCAGGTTTCTTGCTGGGAACCACCTGAGCTTGGCATCCAATGGAATAGAAAGAGAAAGGAGACCAGAGCAGGTCGGACCTTCATCCTGAAAAAAGCCATCTTCAGGCCAGGAACAAGACTGGAAGAAAGAGAAAGAGTTGTGAGACCAACAGGAGTATTTGAGAAGCTGATGGAGCGAGAGACTCCTAGGCAATGGTCACGTGGCAACTCTGGTTAAAGACTATTCTGGGTAACCTCCACATCTGTATTTTTGATGTGCAGAGTGACAATCCAAATCTTGATCTAAAAATCCCCAGACTGCAAAACTGACATTAATGAATAGACGATGAATCTCATTCTTTTCTTACTCCACCTACATCAAATTGGTGGCACCTTACTAAACTTCTAACAATTTAAAGTAAACTGCAAAGATCCGGATGACCAAGAGATACCAAAAACTCTAAAGCTGGTGGAATGTTTGCAGCAAAGGTATGAGTGTCCTAATCTCCAGCAGGTGGCATCAAATCCACCTTCCTAGCCAAAGCCCTTCCAAAAGCCTTGGACTACAACTCCCACCATTCCTCAGCCTGCATAACCAATAGTCATTCTGTGGGCAGTACTGGTGGGGGTTGTAAGCAAGCACATCTAAGGCACCAGGTTGGGGGAAATATGTGTTAGCTGGTCCCGCATTGTTCACAAGGCGGCCACAAGCCTCCACAGCACCAGATGGATCACAGCTGATGTGGACTTGCTTCGAAGGGCAATCATGAATTGACCCGGGCTTATTTCAGGATCCAATGGATCATTGAACAAATCGATCCAGAGTTCTCACTTGAGGCACAAATGACCAGGCTCAAATTATCCCACCTCGGACACATTATGTGAGGACCTGGATCGCTGGAGAAGGCTGTAATGCTGGGAAGGAAAGAGAAGAAGGGGATGACCAGCAGCAAGGGGGACGGGCCAAGTTACAGCGGCAACGGGTGCAATGCTGGAAGCCCTATCTATGTGTCGCTAGGAGTCGTAAACGACTTAATAGCACACAATTAACCAATTAATCTTTCCAGAATCGGCCCATGCTAGAGAACCAGGGGCTAATCCATGTAAACGGGACGGGACGGGACGGGACGGGATTCCGGCTGGTCCGAGCTCTCTGCATGGCGGCTCCGCATCCAAGGGAGGGGTGCAGCGACGGCTCTCCCTCTGGGGCGCCCGGAGGTGGCCCTCCCTACATCTGCAGGCAGGAAAAGCTGAAGCCACCAGCGGCACCGAATGGCCAACCCAGCCCCGAAGACAAGCCCAAGGAGACGTGCTTCTCTGACCCACTTTCCTGCGGCTCGCCCAGGGGGCTCCACACCTACCTTGCCTCTCCCCGCTCGCCCCTCGGGAGAGCAGCGCGGGACCACGGGGGAGGCCGGGAAGCGCAGCGCCCACTTTCGCGCACAAGGCTCCTCCCGGGTCCGCAGCTGAGCGCTTCCCCCCCGCCCCGCCTTGCGACCACAAGATCACCATCAGGGGGCCAACCCCTCCTCTCTCCGCCAATGGCATCGGGCCCTGGGCGATGACATCATCTCCTCCTCCTTCGAGCGACCAATAGGCGGACTCCGTCCGGTTCCCCGCGGAGCAGCACCTGTCAAGGCGCTTAAAGCAGCAGCCGGGCGGCGAGTCGGGGGCCTCTGCAGTCGCGAAGGGAGAGCTGCTGTCGTCGTAACGAGATTGTATTTCATCCTCCATTAAAAACGTCCGGGCAAAACGTTCCCGTTGCTGTTTAACAGAATCCTCGTGTCTGAGCCCAAAACGCCGCGGGGAGCGCATAAGCCATTCTTTCCCACCATGTTGCCCTGCAGATTCGTTGAATGTATTTTATTTTTTTTTAATTCTCTGCCGGGTTGGGAAGATGTGAAGGGCATAAGATTGAGTAGGGATCGGGAAGACTGAGTAAGCGTGCATAAACACTGTCTCCAGCAGCCTTTGCTTAAATTAACATCTCTCTCGTGCATATAAAAGTAGAATCTGCATTTTGCTGTGTGGCTGCCAAATAAGCCTTTGCTTGACATGAAACAGCTGTTCAAGCATCAAGTTTGATAGGTAAATATGAATTTGGATGAATTTGTACCTCAGTTTCAATAGCAGAAAGATCTTCCTAACCAAGATGGGCAGGGGAGAATCCCATTCAGGGAGGTCACTGAGAAACCGCTGAATGGACTTTTTTAAAAAGTGAAGGAAGATCAGCAATTGCATCTCCCCTAGAGGAAGAATCCTGTAGGTGTAGGAAGCTGCACTGGGAGGCTTTGAAAGCCCTCCAAATATGGGCCAGTTTTCCAGCAGAATGAGTCACCATACCCAGATTGAGAGGGAACTGAAATACTTAAAGCCTACTTTGATGACAAGCAAAATACAATTATGAAAAACTGCTGATTTGAAAAAGGCAAGAAGTTGTCTTCTTCTGAGAAAACTAATCTGTCTACAAAAGAGGATAAGAAATCTGGTGTTCTCCAAATATTTTAGTCTGTAATCCCCATAGCTCCAGGCCTTTGTCCATGCTGGCTAGAGGTGACAGGGAGCAAATCAGTTGGAAATTATCAAGTTGTCTACCTCTCTTTGACTTGCCCCAGGGTTTCTCAACCTCAGCAACTTTAAGATGTGTGGACTTCAACTCCCAGAATTCCCCAGGCTGGCTCCACAACTATTTACCCAATAGTTCTTCAACACAGATATACCATTCCTTCTACTTTTCACTGGAAATGCAACGTACAAACTGAGAACTTTATGAGTGCAATACTGTACTATTACCTTACTGGCTACTAAGCTGAAAATCAGAAGAAGTCTGGTAGCACCTTTTCAGACTAACAAATTTTTATTAAAAGCCATAAGCTTTCATGAGCTGCAGCTCTCTTCATCAGATGTGTGAAATGATGAAACCACAGTTGATCTTAGGTTGCCATTGACAAACACAGCTCTCCTCCTGCAATGGCTACTAAACTGTAACTGTTCATCTGATACACTGAGCCATAAACCAGCAAACCACTTTTAGCCTAGAATAGTGTGTAAACGTAGCCTGTGTAGTTAGTTTATGGTTCAGCATAACATACAAAGCCGGAATATTCAACTGAGTAAACCGTGGATAAGCACATTGTGAAAATATTGCTAGAGTTCTCAAAGAAAAAGGAATACAGACCAATCACAAAAAGATTTCTACAACTAAACTGGAATGTAAATTGTCTCCAGTTCATATCTACATACTCGGTAAATGTGTGTACACCAGTGTGTTTGAAGAGCTCCATCATATGAAGTACTGTTCTTCTGGCAGTAGTACAGCAAAGTACAGATTCTACATTTATATGCATCAGAGAGAGAGAGAAAAAACTTAAGATGTACAGATTAAAAAGGGAAGTGTGGGAGGGGACAACTGAAGCTTGTGGTATTTTAAAGACTAACACAATTATTGCGGCAAAAGCGGAACCGAAGATTCTATCAGTTGTGTAACAAAGCAAACAATATCATATTTGCTCGTATTTTGTGCCACCCGAGTCTATTGTAACATGAACTGAATCATTCCCCTGGAAACATTATCTGAAGAGATGCCTTTCCTTGCTCTGGTGTCTGAACGAGGTGATAATGACTTTTTAAAATTAATAAAAAGAAAACCTGAGAAACAGGAACATAATCAAGTAGAGACCGAATAGAGCCTCTTTTCCTTTAGAGTGCTTGCTTCACACGGACTGTTGAAATGGTACCACTTTGCTTATCAAAGGGTATTTCTAATGATAAATTAAAGCTTGCATGGGGAATTCTGGGAGTTGAAGTCCACTCATCTTAAAGTGGGGAATTCTGGGAATTGAAGTCCACTCATCTTAAAGTGGCCAAGTTTGGACAACACTGGTTTAAGCAATGAATTGATCTTATCGATATCTGTAATAATATTGTTCAGTCTTTTCATTGTAGGGATAAAAAGCCAGTTCAATAAAACATCGGGAAGGTCAGTGGGGAATCGCTGGGAAAATACAGAGGGCAGGCAGGGCAGCGGGATGTGCCTTGCTAGGGCAGGGGTGGCAGTGCCAGCAGGAAGATCAGTGGGAAGACATTCTCCTTAGCCTCTGCATGCAGCGCGGCTGGGCACGTAGGCTGGATTTTTGGGGAGGACTTGAGCCTTTCCAACTCTCTTAGAGCTGGTAGCCTGATTCCTCCTGTGCATCCCTGTAACAACAGATGGAGGTGGTGGACAAGATGGCAGCTACAGAGCTGAATCCAGCCCTCTTGAAAGGACCAAGTTCAAAGCATCCTGTTGCACGTAATCAAAATGGTGGACACTGACAGGCTTTGTATAGGTGGGCAAAGGACTCTTGATTTAAGGGATCTTTGGCTTTTATAGATATCTCCCCCCACTCCATTGAGATGTTAGTATAATTGAAAACCTTTTGTTAAAACCTAATGCATATATACAAGATGAATATATATAGTCAGAAGTAAATATTACTCCATTCAATTGTTGAATTGTTCTAACTAGAGCAGGGTTCCTCAATCTCAGCAACTTGAAGATGGGTGGACTTCAACTCCCAGAATTCCCCAGCATGGCTGGCTGGGGAATTCTGGGAGTTGAAGTCCACCCATCTTCAAGTTGCTGAGATTGAGGAACCCTGAACTAGAGGATTGCAACAATCTCCTGTAATCTTAATTCTGAAATTATTTTTCATACTTCAGCTTACATTAGCTTTTTTCAGTATAAATAACACAAAAGCAGGATGTCAGTATCTTCAGGACATGACTGTTGATTTGGGATGTGGCACTGAAGGCTGCCCCAAAATTTACCCCCAAAGAACTTGTTAGAGAACAGAACAAAATAGAATTAGATGTCCTGGTAAAAGATGACATCTTTCTCTCTTTGTTTTGTCCCATCCTGTCCTGAGGATAAAAGAATACAGAAAAAATAAATACAGAGAAACTAGGGTAGCCCCATGAGAGGGAACTTGGGTAGCAGGAGCATCTATCTGCATGTGTGTGAGAGAGAAGGTGTCAGAAAAGGTGAAAAGATGGTAGCCACAACTGTGTGATCAAAACCCTGCGCCTTTTTGACACATCACACAAGCACAACATAATGAAAAGGGGTGTGGCTTCAATCACTTCCATCATCTTGACTTTTTTGACCCCCCCTCATGGATGTCCCTGAAAGTGAGCTGCAATCATTCCAAATCCTAAAGGTTTCCTCCAGAGATCCATATGGCTCCCACCCTGGTGACATTCTGAAAGGTATTAAAAAAAACCCATCTATTTTCTCAGGCCTTGGGGTAGGGGACTTGGTGAACCCTGTAAGATTTTGCTCAATGTTATGGTTTTTCTTTTTCTGGACACAGATCTCTTTCTCCTTTGATTGTTCTAGCTTTTTTCGAACATAAAGTGCTCAGTGTGGTTGGGACTCGAGCATTCTTTCCATTTCTCTTCCATTCTTTCCATTTCAATTCTTTCAATTTATGTAAAATAAATAACTAAATGTTCATTTGGTTCAACCTGATGGAGAAACAGTTCGGCCCACTCTTTACTCTGGAGAATTCCACCACTCTTACAGTTTGCTGTGTATGTTTCCATGGAATGACGGAACAAAATCCTGCCCCACCTGAGTTTTAAAATTATTTTATTTGAAAAATAAAAAATAAAAGAGATGCAGACATGCTGTTAAAAACAAACTCTCTGACTGAAGCAAATAGTCCTTCTTTCCAACTATGCTTTGAGGCTCCAGAAATGCCCCAGAAGCATTTTCAGGAAATAAGAAGGTCAGGAGTTTTATTTGAAAAGAGGATCCTGAAAGAAAATGCTGGCTGGGGAATTCTGGGAGTTGAAGTCCATACAGCTTAAAGTTGCTAAGGTTGAGAAACACTGTTCTAGTCATTTTGTGACACTATCCATAACATGAATAAATTGCTCTCACACAATTTAATGTATTTAGTATTAATTGACCTTATTTACAGCCTGTTTCTTCTGAGAGGACTATTGTGCTCTTAGATCAGTTGTCTGTATGTGCGGTACTTCATCTGACCTCTAGATGGCAGGATCTATATGTGTGTTTCATAGGGCTATCAATCTCCTGGGAAAGGCAATAGAAGAAAATAGATCGTTTGTCAAAGAAACAGAGGATTGATAGACCTATGTCAACTCTCCCCTTCCCCCAGAAAGTCTGCTTAAGTGATCAGAAGAGCTAATTTGAAATATAAAACCCCAAACCAGAGCACTCTCCCTGCTATGGTGCTTCTGGAATTTTTTTTCCTTTCTCCCTCTTGAAGGCAGCTTCCCCCATGAAGACCAGGTGTCCAGTCTGTCCTCCAGTCAAAGCCAGAAGGGTCATGGAGGCCCAGTGCCCAGTGACTGGGCAGGGAAGGAGCAGATTTGCCAAGACAGCTAGAGCTGAGCTGATCACTCTCACTGACTAATCATCCCTAAGGTCTTCCCTGATAAACCCTAAATTGTCCCCATGGAAAGTTTTGTGTCAGGAGAAGAAGGAAAACATCACTTCCAAACTGAAACAACTAAAGATGGTTCTAGGGTGCCTCAGCAACAGTGAAAGAGGTGGAGGTGACATGAGGAGATATCTCTCAAAAACATTTAGTAAAGCGAACACTATAACAAGCAGGATGTAATGGAAGGCCCGAGCAGGGTAGGAGCTTCAAGGTTGCCAGGAGGGAGGAGAGACATTTCAGGGGAAGCACCTCCTCAGTCCCCAGCCAGAGTGTGGGAAAGTCAAGAGAAGGAGACTGGCCCCTCCCTAAGGGCATCTTGATTATAGTTGCTGTTGTTGGGGAATAGAATTAGTCTGGCGAGATTCTGTCTATTAGGTGTAAGCTAATAAAGGAGCTGAACTGATTCTGGAGTGTCTCGCTGTTGTTCTTGGGCTGAACCTGACACAGGATGTGAGAATGAGACCCTCATGAAAGACTGGGTTTCTCTTGGCACCTTTCTATTTTAAACAAAGGCTGTGCAAAGCATCTGAAGAAACCTTCTGGAAACTAAAGAAAACATCCCTCCAAACCTGATGAGGTGGCCGTATCTGTCCAAAGCTTGGTGTCACCATTCTGAGAGGCTTTCCTAATCTTCTGAGATGCGAGTGCATACCTTGAAGACACTTTCATCAAAACTAAGCCATGCCAAGCCTTCAAGGGACATGGCTGCCTTGATGCTCTGAGCAGCTAATTCAGAGGGATTGATGGTCATTTCATGAAGTGCTGTGCACAATTCTAGTTTCAGTATTTCTAATCTTTATCATTATTGCATTGAGTGTGCCTCTGCAACTATCTCAGAGCACAGAAATCAGAATGCAGATAAAAATTTTATCAGGCCAATGGCCCAGTTTCCTCTTTCCCCAAATCACAAGCCAACCAAGCAGTGGCCTCTAGAAGCTCCAAAGCAAGGCATGAAGGTGAGAGACCCACAGCTTTGGGTACCTGAAGACTCACTGCTACTGTAGATCCTCCATTCTGGATGTACGGGCGGTCTCCATTCTTCTAAATACAGTAAATAGTGGCTGGTTACCATTCAATAATATGATGACAAATTCCTTACCTCCACCAGCCACTTAAATAGGCACCTATCACTTGAACCCCTGTGCTACACAAGTTCCCATACACGGTTCAGCCTTGTTATACCATCACAGGTCCCTTTCCAAATTACAGGAACAGATTGGCCACTCTGACTTTGGAGCTGCTTGTTGGAAAACTAGTATGGAAATGTTTTGTCAGTGCACTCAGATGAACTTTTACAAGCTCTCTTCTGAAAGTCTTGTTCCTCAAGCGTGGCGACGGAACGCCTGGTCCCCTTTCTCTGTTCATCCTCCAGCTGGGGAAGCAGCATGCACAGGCTCTACTAGCTGGGGTGCTTTTGCTGGCACTCCCACACTGCTTGTTCCAGGCTCTCGCTGATGCACTCTGCATGTCTCCTGAGGCTGCCCCTCTGTTTGTGTCCTACCCTGGGGCCAGCCAGTGCCAGCAGGAAGTTAAAGAGCTGAGAGGGCAGAGGATAGACAGGCACCGAGCGGAAGAGGGCAGGGATCTCACTGACTGGAAGGAGCTCCTCAAAACAGCCAACCATATATGTGGCTCTGGGCTCGTCAGCCAGAAAATCAGGCAGGATGCAGTTGAGGGAGGCCAGGAATGTGCTGTCTGGTTTGAAGGCAGGCTGAGGGTCTTTCTGTATCCAACCTAGCCATTCTGCACAACTGGCCACAGCACCATGGGAGAACAGCAGCACAACAGCTCCGCCCTCTCGCAGCACCAAGCGTCGCTGTGCGTGGAACCACTGCATGGGCCCCAGAGATCCCAGCTCTCCACGGCTCCATAATTCCAGAGATACAGATAGCTGCAGCTGAGTCAGCGCACTTGCCAGGGTGCCCACCACACACTCATAACCTTCATGATCCGGAGAGTAGAGAAGGAGGATATGTTGTCCCTGAAGTGCTCCTGCATCAAGAAAGAGAGGGATCAGATGCTCCATAAACAGTAATAAATCTTCCTACCCCAGATCTCTCTTTTTTGTTTCTAGTCCAGCACCTTCAAGTGACTCTCTCTCTCTTATTTGCACTTGGATGCTTTGTCATCCTTGCAAATTCTACACATCAAAGATCAAATTTTTCATCTTACCTTCCCAACTCTCCTCTTTATCTACTGCTGAGTTCCCGAAGGGCAACCATGAAATTTGCATTCAAAACCATCAAGGTTTCAGGGGCATCTTAATGACTGATCTATATGGATCCATAAAAATTTGTGATGATATAGTTGTTAGGGGTCTTTCAGACAATTCGCCTCTCAAACCTTCTGAATTCACTCAGAGAAAGTGAATCGCCCATCTTAAGTATTTTCAGATGTATATGTGTGAGACTCTAGCACTCACTGAGAAGCACCAACTAATCAACACTTGGTCTTTCTAGCCAACAGCTGAGCACAGAGGACTCTTGTCTAGCCAATCAGTGCTTGCTTTTTGGCTGATAACTGAATGCTGCATCCATTCCACTCACATCTGTGCTAAACATCTATGCTTTCTGCCTCTTCTCAAAAAGTAAAAGCGAATACAGGTAGTCCTCACTTAACGATGGTAATCAGGACTGAAAACTCCATTGCTAAACAACGCGGTCATAAATTGAAAAATCACATGACCTCGCCAACATATGACAACAGTTACAGCAGCTACGATTGTTGTCATTAACCAAATCACTGCAGGTCATTAAGCAAGGACCTCATGTGACGACTTGCAACTTTCTGCTGGCTTCCCCACTGACTTTGCTTGTCAGCAGCCAGCAGGAAGCATTGGAAAATGTGATCACATGACCGTGGGACATTATAATGGCTGCAACTTCAAGGACCAGTCATAAGTCCCCCTCATTCATCATAACTTTGAACGGTCACTGAATGAGTGGTTGTTAAGCAAGGATTATCTGTGCCTTTGATAGGATTCTCCTTGTTACTGTGCTCAACATAGTAGCAAACCTCCGTTGTCATCCAGATTCCAGTGCTAGTGACTGGAGGAATGCATATGGACATTTTTTTTCCTAATCATGCCAACAAGAAGCAAGAAGGTGGAGTAAGACAAGAATGACATCCAATGAGAACACAGACTCCTCTTTCAAGCACATGGCAATGAAGTGAACTCCATTCAGGGCAGAAATGAAAGGGTGAGGATTAGAAAAGGCACAGAAAAATCTGGAGGTTCAAGAGAGTGATGACAAGAGACTCCCCAAGAAAGAGTTATTGCCATAGTTTATCTCCCAAATACTACCACAGCCTCTGTTGCCTTTACCTCTGGAACTGTAATCTTCTTTCAGGGCCTTGAACCAGCCTGTAAATAGAGGAAAAAACATTAATGGGATGGGGACAGTCCACTCACTACCAAGCCTAGTGTGTGCTGTGGGTGAATTCTGAGTTGGAAGAATGAAGTATGGCTTCTGTAGCAAATGAACAACCCCCCTGCCCCCACCGCACACACACTCAGGCTTGGCAGGGCAGATCCTTCCCTTCTTCACATTCAACCAGACAGCAAATATACATATCCCAGGTGCCTGAGCAAACAGGCAGGAAAATCCATCATGACTTCAAATGCAAGCCCACAGATGGGGGATGATCCACAGCCCCTCCCTTTTGGCTAGAGAGAACAAAAGCTTTGGTCTTGTGGGAATCCTGGCCTCCAGAAGAAGGAAGAGGCCCTTCTTCTGAAATCTTGCCAAGAAAACTGCAGGGACTTGTCCAGGCAGTCACCAGGAGTCATGACTGTCTCTTGTGATGGTGTTAATGACCAGCTAGATCAGTGTTTCTTACCTTTTTTCTCTCAGGACCCCTCCCTACTTTTAAAAATTATGGACGACCCCCCCCAAAATTTTGGTTTGTATGGGTTATATTTATCTTTTTGTTGTTGTTGTTGATGCATTCAAGTTATTGTTAACTCCTGGCAACTGCCCGGACAAGTCCCTGCAGTTTTCTTGGCAAGATTTCAGAAGTGGTTTCCCTTGCCTCCTTCTTCTTCCTACGGCTGAGGGGGACTGGCCCAAGGTCCCCCAGCTGGCTTTGTGCCTAAGGTGGGACTAGGACTCACAGTCTCCCAGTTTCTAGCCTGATGCCTTAACCACTACACCAAACTGGCTCTCTCTATATTTACTGTATTAAAAATTAAAATTGATCCATCTGCTGCCATTACCACTTCTCATGATTGTTTGATGGGATTTTAATATTGTACTATTTTTCAACATAGGCTGGCAAATAATTTTGATTTCATGGACCCCTGAGAGAGTCTTGGGGGACTCCAGGGGTTCTAAGACCACACTTTAAGAATCACTGAGCTTGATCATTAACAGCAAAGGCTGCCATATCGCCAGTTTTCTAGGGCCTTTGATCCAAAGCAAACCTTTGAACTTGGCTTGGTTGCCAAATAGCAGCCATTGCAATTGCTTGAGAAGAAATATAACATCTGCTAGACATTAGGAAAACATTCAAGGAAATACAGGACTTCCGGGGACAGCAATGGCAGACCGACCATGATGGAAAGAGGAGGCAGTGAATGGATCGGCTACTCTCAGGACTACTCTCCAGATCAAGGAAAGGACAAGGATCACCCACAAGTTTGCTCCATAGAGAATCCCCCTGTGAAGAGATCATAAAATAGCGATCTCCAGTGGGTCTGAGAGTTCTGGGAGCTGGGGGAAAACAATTCTGCCTAAGCCACAGTTTGGCGCTTTTCAAAGACACTGGGTTCACCTACTTCCTCTCTTAATTACTTTAGGAAGCTGCTTTTTACTGATTTCTTAGAAGTTAAGAACCTTCCAAAGAGCAAGGTTTATTACACTAGGAGAATCTCCTTCTACCTTGGATGAGAGAAGCTTCATCTAAGTGTAAAGACTAAAAAGAAAATATTTAATTTTTGGAAAACAGCAAAAGGGAGAGTAGAATGTGGATTTTGGAAAGTTAAGGGGCTAGATGGACTTGAAAGAATATTTCCTGTGAAGTGTTTTAAAATTTATAAAAAATATATGAAGATTTTGAAATTAATTGTAAGAAATCCTCCTATGGGTATTGTTGACTGGAAAATAAACATATGATAAGAGGGGACTTGAAGGTTGACTAGAGGGAACCAGAAAGAATAAACAATTACAATTAAAGAAGAAGAGACCTATTAATACAATGGAGCTATTTAACTATAGAAGAAATTAAGGCTGTTTGGGAACAGTGTACTCAGAAATTACTTACAAGATTGATACAATAAAAGAGGATATAGAAGAACAACAGATTTTACTGGATAAAAGAGAGACTGGGATTGATTTGAATGTGAATTTGGAGTTTAAAAAAATGCTGGATTGTAAAAGTGATATGGAAAATATGTCAGAATGGATCTACAAATGAAACCAGCTGATGTCATAATAATTAAAGGAGACATACAAATAATAAATCAGAAGAGTGACTTGGAAAGCCTTCTTATCTTGGATTTACAAAAGAAATGTGTTAAACCAATTAAGCTGTTTTTGAGAGGAGACAAAGAGAAACTACTGAAGCTGTTCCTGAAAGGAGACAAAGAGAAAATGATAAGAAATCAACATTATTTGACAGGATTAATTATCAAGGACTTTAAAAACAGAAGGTTTGCAAAGTGAACTTATTTGACCAGGATTAAAATATATGTTGCGGTTTCTGTTAGTTATTAATGGGATTTTTTTTTTTTTTGACCAGAACTGAATGACGAAGCTATGTTTATAAGTGGAGGAGAGATTTCTTTTCCTTTACTTCTTAGACAAAGTGATTAGTTGGATTACAAAACTGATTTCTTTGATAAAGGTTAAAATACATATGTTACTATTTCTGGTAGCTCTTAATAGACTTTTGCTGATTAGGACTGAATGATGAGTTTTTACAATTTGATTATTAGTAAGGGATGAGATATGGGAAGAAGAAATTTTTTTTAAAAAAACTGAAATACTAGAGAAGGTGTTAAGTTACTGAAATGGTTTATACTTGTCTGGAGGTAGCGGAGAGTAATCTTTTATATATCTTCTTTTTCCTTTCCTTTTTCCTTTCTTTTTTCTTTTTACACTTCTCTTTTTCTCTTTATTTTTTATATTTTCCTTAGTTTGCATTAGTCTTTTATCTTTGTATTTGTAAACTCTAATAAAATCATTTTTTTTTTTAAAAAGGAAAACATTCAAGGATATAAATACAATGCAAAGTAGTAAAGGGCAAATGGATTAGAGATAAGGCAGGATTGTTAGCAGACAGGAGGCAAAGGTTATGATGAAGGGGATCAAGAAAAGAGCAAGGGAGTAAGCAACTGGGGCAATGCCGGCTGAGTATGGCTGCCCAGGACTAGAGTGGGGTTTTGAGAAACAAGAAAGTTCTTATACCTTTTACTGCTTCTTTCTTGAACAGGAGCATGAGCAGAATAGAGCAGCTACCTAGGAGAGTTACCAACCAGATCAGCACCCAGTGCGTCCGGGAATCTGCACCAAAGCATGGAGGGCAGGAATTCAGTGCTGTAGATGAAATTGGTCCCAGTTCCCTCCCTCTCCCCATTGGCTAAGGCTGAAAGGCAAAGTCTTGAGCAGATAGCCCAAGCTTCACTTTAAGGCAGACTTCTTTGGGTCCTCTGCATCTGGGGAGTTGCCATCTTTAACTCTTGACAGGTTAGCATTCCCCCAAACACAGTTAGTGCACAATTTTGGGGGGGGGGGTCTTCCTAGATTTGCGGCTCCTGCTGGAGGAGCAGGTGGCAGCTGTAGCTTTTTCACAAATCCATCTTGTGTGTCATTTGGACCCATTCCTGGTCACTCATGTCTTAGACACTTCCCAACTGGACTGATGCAATACATTCTACATGGGGCTGCTCTTAAAGATCACCCAGAAGTTTCAACTGGTCCAGAATGCAGTTTTGGGTACCTTGTGCATGCAGTTTGTGGTCCTTGTGGTTTTCCTGTGTTACACCACTGTTGCACAAGTTGCACTGGCTTCCACTTTCCTTCCAGATGCAATTCAAGGTGCTGGTTATCACCTTTAAAGCCCTGCATGGCATGGGGCAAGATTATTTGAGGGACCACCTTTTCCCAAGGGTATCTGATCATCCCACCAGATCAGATAGGGTGGGTGAACAGGTCCCCTCCATTAAACAATGTTATCTGGCAGGACCTAGGAGATGGGCCTTCTCCATAGCAGCATCTGTCCTAGGGAACAGCTCCACACAAGATCCAGAGGGCCCCTATCCTCCTGGCTTTCTGGAAGGCTGTGAAGACCTGTCAGGCGGTGGATCAGGATGGGAGTTGAGCCCAGCACATACTATATGTACACTGGTATGGAATGCTATGGCGCCTTGGTTATATGTGATGAATTTTGTATCTTATTCTTCTATGCTGCTGCTGTTAGTCACCCTTGGTTACACTGTATAAGATGGGCGGCCATATAAATCTTCTAAATAAATAAATAAAAGGCAGACTTCTCCAACCTGGTGAACTCCAGATATGGGCATGTTGGCCAGGGACTTTGGGAGCTGTAGTCCAACTCATCTCAATGACACCAGATTGGAAAAGATTGCTTGAAAGCATGACCAGAAGAAAAATCATTTTTATAGCATGCTTATAATGCTGCAATTAGGAACCAGCACCCCTCCTAAGTCTATCAGTTGACCCACATTGCTCCCCTTCCCAGGGCTGCTCCATAGAAACAGTCCAGTCCTTTTCTGTGTAACTGCTACTCTAGCCTGTTGATGTGGTGGGTTTCAACGTAGCATTAGTCTTTCATCTGAAACACGAGACACTCACACTGCTTCCTTGAACATGCCCAGAGTATAGTAGCATTGGTTCCTTCTGCTTGCCACACCTGTAGAAGACAATAAAGAACATTTGCCTTGTAATGATGTTCACCTTTGTCAAGCCCCACACAGCTAGGCAAGACCAGGAAAGCAAGAAGTACCCAGATTTTGGGGAGGTCTCTTAATGCTCATCTGGGCTAAATACAGAATCTTGCAAATTGCAAGAAGAATTTCCAGATTGCCAAAAGAATCTTCATTTATGTTGTGTCTCTTGGAATACTTCAAGAGGCTTTTCCTCAGATCTCTCCCTAGCTTGGCTGAGTGGCCGTTTATGAGCTAAGCTATCAGCTCATTTACTCATGCCGAACTCCTCCATTCCTTTCCCAAATTCCCCATAACCACATCCTGAGATCCTGGATATGATGTACCTATCTAAGATCCTGGATATGGTCTATCTAGAAGAGACCATTACTTAGAAAAATTGATATATTTTATTTGGGAGTTTTAAGGAAATTGGTTGCGTTTCATTGCATGTTTTATGGATTAGTTTTTGCTTTTATTTAGTTAGGAGGTGGCCAAAGTGTGTATGTGAAGGTCCTGTTTTTCATTGCATGAACTGCCATGATTTTACAAGCTTCCATTCAAACTAAGAGAAGACACCATGACAGAATCTTTTCCCATTGGCTTTTTTCAGATTTGGAAGTGTGGACAGTCAGGGAGGCTCCAAAACGAGCAAAAGATATGATCCAGAAGACAACACTCACACTAGCCTGTTCTACCCCCTCCAATACAGCAATAACATCTCAAAAACATCAACAAGAGATATTTGAAAGAAATCCTCAAGCACCCTAAAAATAAGACAGGGAAACAGAAGATCTTTGTAGGCACACCTGACATAGCTTTCCTTAACACTGACTGTTGTGTTCTTCGGACAATCAGCCCAGTTATTTCAAGCCTCTTAGACCTCCTGATGCATGCAATATATAAAGGTGGCAGAAGGAGGAACAGAAAAAAAGGGTGAGGGGAGGGGTGGGGTGGGGAGGGGAGGGGAAGGGGCAACACCATCAAGGAAATCCTGGCCTGCACAGAAAAAGATTCCCTACTGTTGGTATAAGAAAACTTCTCCAGTAGCAGGGCCACCTATGGCAATAGCCTCACCTTCTCTTACAAAGGTCTCGGTTTAATCCAGTGTTGTCCAAACTTGGCCACTTTAAGATGAGTGGACTTCAACTCCCAGAATTCCCCAGCCAGCCATGCTGGCTGGGGAATTCTGGGAGTTGAAGTCCACTCATCTTAAAGTGGCCAAGTTTGGACAACACTGGATTAATCATTGATACCCCAGACAAAGGAGTTTGAGCCTACCAACACATCATGGTGTCCACCTGTATTAAAAATAGGCAGGTGGAATATCTGAGCTGCTGTTCCTTGGGATGCTCTTCCCACATCCATCTCTGTGCTCAGGCACATCAACAGGGCTGCCACTTCTCCAAATGGATTGAAATGAGTGCCCACGTGTTGGGTAGTTCCTGTTTTGATGGAGAAGCTGTCTGGGGACTTCGATCCATCTACCAAGGATTTACTGGAATATATTGTACAAGGGCAAGTATGTGCTCTCTTCTGTTCATTTCCTCCCTCTGAGTCATAGCATTCCACTACCTTGGCTTCCAACCCTCATTTTAGTACTCACTTGCATGCACTTTCCCGCCTGTATACTGTCCCTCAGGTCTTCCTCCAGCATCCTGTTTCTCTGTAAAGAAGGAAAGAAAAAAAGTGAAAGGAGCACTGGATTCCCCACTGGAATGAAGATCAGACTCACAGCAGGAGGAAGAGGAAGGCTGGAGAAAGGTCTTACTGTGTTGAAGACCTGAGCGGTGGAGACCCAGGTGCCTTGCTCCATGATCTGGACTAAGGAATTCCCCTGAGGATCCTGAGTCTCCAGAAACAGCGAGTATTGCTCCCTTGGCTGCTGGCTTCCTGTGACATCTAGGAGCAAAGCAAAGCAGCATAAAAGATTAATCACAGCCAAAGATCTAGTGGATTTAGACTCAGTTCTTGTATTCAGAGGGTATTTTAAACCAGAGGGTATTTTTCCCAAGCATCTTTGGAACCAGGAAAGCTAAATTCTGAGAAAGCTTCACATGGCAGCCCCTCTCTTTTTGAAATTAAAACACCGCTTGATTGCAAGTGTCCCAAGTGATGGGTTCATGCATTGTACAAAAATAGTCCTGGAATTGTAGCCATTTGTGGCAAGCCCGTCCCCCTTCCCATATGCCAGGGAAAGGCTGACTTCTCCGTGTGGATAAAATGAGGGGACAGAGCAATAGCGTCAATGCCGTTCACAGAGTTGACAGCGGGCAGAGGCCCCTTCAAGTGGCTGGGAGAGGATATCTTGCTTCCTGTTATGTTCTTGATCTCCACTGGGCCCTTTGCATGGGGCAAATCGATGGCTGAATGGAAAGGAACAGCAGAGGTGGGAAGAGAGCTGGGTCCAGATCCAAATCTTAGCAAAGGGTAAACAGTAGGGCTTGAGTCTGCTTTCCCCTGCTCTCCCCCCCGTCCGTTTCATTTGGCACCATATTTTTCAGATGATTGAATCTTTAGAATAAGGGCAGTCTCGTGGCTGATTTTCATATGCTGCTCCTGGAACCACTTTTGGAGCTAAAACAAATGGTGCAGAATAAATAGAACAGCTCATTGTGGGAACGACATGGCACAAATCTACTTACCATCTTGCAGGCAGCTTTGGAGGTAGGCACTTCCATTGCTTCTCACCTGCACAGAGAGGGAAAACCTGAATTGCTGGAATTTGGGGAGATCAACGAGAATCACGTAATTTCTATTTAGTAATAAAGTGGGTTGCTTTGCTGCCCAGGTTTGACCTTCCAATCTGGAAAGATACTTATAGAAACACAATGCAGAAACAAATTGGAAAAAATGCGTCTCTGGATTTCATTTTCCTACAGCAGTCAATAAAACAAGGGAGACCTTAATTTGGGGTTGAATTATACTCTCTTTGTCTTATTTGTATAGGATGTGGAGCATGTAATTATGCAGAAAATTTGTTGCATGCTGGATAGAGTCATAAAGCAGACTCTCAAGTGGTGATAGTTATTTTATGTGACTTGGGCATTTGCTCAGGAAACAATATGCAGTTTCACCTTTCACCTCTATAGACAGAGATACAGACACTTAAGACCGATTGGAGCCTCTCAAATTGATTTGGGGCCAGTTTAGAAGGCCAAATTTCCTACTGTCTGTCATTGGAAATCAACAAATCTATCAAATCCTTTTTTCTGCTTTGATATAACCAGATGCAAGTTTTAGATATATCACCCTCTTGTTGTCCAGCTAGGTGGTACAATCCAGCCTGCTGTCAAAAAGGGAAACAGGATTCAGTATGGTTAGTGCTTGGATGGGAGACCACCAGGAGATTAAAGGGCTGTAGCTAAAAGAAGGCAGCAGCAAATTGCTATTGTGTTCCTGCCAAGGAAATTACATGGACGTATTCATGAAGTTAGCAGCTTGAGCCCAAACTGAGAAACACTTTACCTTACTTTAAACCCTTGTTAGAGGATGAACTGTAAATACTGTAATAAATGTCAGATATACATCCAAAAAAATTGGATTCTTAATGAAATTGAATTAAATCTAGGGCAATGGGGAAAATGTGCCTATTTTCACATTAATAGTTCAGCTTTTCATGTGCAAGAATAGCCTTTAAGGCTGGGAAACACTGCTCTAACCCTGTCAGCCTTTGCCTCTGAGCATAAAAATCCATCACAACGCCCTGATGCACATTTGCTAGCAAATGTTTGTTGCATTAACCACTGATCTTTGTAAGGATACCTGTGATGGAATGGAATTATGAAGGTCAGGCTCAGGGAGATAAACATTTTCTTAGCTCACCAGAGGAACGTGGGAGATACAAGAGGATGAGACTGGCACCTCCCTGAGGAATTCACAATGTTGTGGCTGGCTGGCTTGGGAGCTGGGGTTTGAGTGTGGGAAGACTGATGTCAGGCCTAGCCCAAGGAACTCCAAGAGACAATGCAAATTCAGTTCAGCTATGTTTATTAGCTACAACCTCTAGCAAGAATCTTCCCAGACTGAAACCCCAGCTCCCAAGCCAGCCAGCCACAACACTGTGAATTCCTCAGGGAGATGCCAGTCTCATCCTCCTGTATCTCCCACGCTCCTCTGGCGAGCTAAGAAAATGTTTATCTCCCTGAGCCTGGCCTTCATAATTCTATTCCATCACAGTACCTTTTAAAATTGTAGACTATAGAGTAGGCTTGGCACCTAGGAAAAGAAACTTTGTGATCTTGATTGGGAAGTTATGGCGAAAGATACAGTCATAACAGCCTTCCTGAATCTGGCATTCTTTGGCCATCTGGCATCTCATGGCCTGATATATCTGGAAGGGGCCAGCATGAAGACAGCCGCATTAGAAGACTCTCTGTCTGGAAGAGGGAAATCTAGATCAGGGTTTTTCAACCTTGGCAACTTTAAGGTGTGTGGACTTTAACTCCCAGAATTCCCTGGCCCACCTGGCATCTTTAAGTTGCCAAGGCTGAAAAACACTGAGCTAGATTAAGAGATGGATCCAGCCACATCCTATGGATGAAATTCAATAAAATCACATCAGCCTGAGCTAAAGGAAAGAAGCAACAGCTCCAGGAAGCAAAGATCACCAAAGATATCCTCTTGTCCAGTCCTTTTTCCTGCAAATCAGTCCAAACTCCAGAGCAACTTTGGCAACCTCATTCTGACGTTTCATGTCTGCTAAAATAGGAGGATCCTTGGAAACTGAAAAGTAAAGTTGCCCATTTTTCTTGATTTTTCTGTTCCTACCTGCACACAGAGATTGGGATGAGCTCGCAGTCTTGGGAACTCCTGTGGTACCTATGAGAGTTGGGAAGAGTTTGTTACAAGCAATCCTATGGCAGAACGGCTGGAGCCCCCACCCCTTCCATCTCCTAGAGGTCTTCTGGAGAAATGAAGATGTCAGATGCATAATTTCTTGGCAAGTCCCTCAGAGTCCTAAAAGCAGAAGGAAGGAAGGGCAAGCTGGTGCTTAGTGCAAAAGCAGGAGGGAGAACAAAAAAGCCAAAAAGAAGAAAAGGGACAAATTGGGAGGGGAGAGAGAGAGGATTGCAGCAACCAGGGGTGTGTTATGTAGTTCCTAGTGGGAATTTTTTACCAGGACCCCTTCAACCTGGCAGCAGCACCACTGACATGAGACCTTCTCACTTTTCTAGTTCTCAGGTTGTTCTTCATCTTTTGATTGACACGTCTCTTTCCCCTCCCTCTTTTGCTTTCTCTACTCACCCGTGGAGTGAGGACCAGATGCAGAAATGGAAGCAGAGGGTGGCAGGCGTTCTGTTCCATCTGCCAGCAGGGAACCAGCTCTCCTTGGAGGTCACATGGAGAAGAAACCAAGCAGCTCAGTCCTCCACCAGCAGTGTGAACTTCCAGGCGGCTGTGTGCCCAGGCCCTGGTCAAAGCTGCCGGGTCTGAAATGGGTAGTTGCATTTCTATCAAAGCAATGCCATCTTCCCAGCAACCCCACCCAGAAAATAGGTATATATTTACATTTGTTTTAGCCAATGGTTATCTGCTTTAAAAACTCAAAAACTAAATGAATATAATTTTCATACCATTTGCAAAGGGACAGAAATGAGTTCGAGGTGAGTCAACTTGGCCTTCAATCTTGGGCCAGACCTAAGAACACAATATTCAAGAGAATAAGGAGAGAGAGAGGTGACCCCCAAAATCCTCATTAATTAATTAATTAATTAATTCATTCATCAGATTTTTATACTGCTGCAGTACCAACCTATGGGAGGAATAACAAGGTTGGATATCAGCTTCCAAAGGAGAAGCAAAGCCCCTTGCATCCACAACAGCAGCTGTCCTCTCTGCCCCTTCCATCTCCAGTTGTTTGGAATCAGTTCTGGCTCATGGTCTCATTTCTGAAGCCAGCATGATCCAATCCAGTGTAGGGAATCTCATGCGAATCTGTGGACCTATTGGATTTGGTCTGTTCATACATCCGACTGGCACAAGGAAGACTGGCACAAGGAAGACTGGCACAAGGAAGTCCCAGGGCCTCAACTGCATGGTTGACTTTTTGAACCCCCCTGTGGATGCCCCTGGGAGGGAAGGGCTTATCCTGCCCTCCCATCCTCCATGCATTAACAACTGGTTAAGGATGGTAATATTCCAGTCACCATGCAGGGCGTTGGGTGTCCCTATCACAATTCTCAAAGTGCTTATCTGGCCATTGATGATGCTGTACCACCAGATGTGTGCAGATTGTGGATTGCCATACATGCCATTTCAATTGCATACTAAGCTCCAAAGACAAAGTCTGACATAGAAAGGAGACAAATTTATCTGAGAATTGCTGCATACGTGAAGTAGTTCACCAGATGGTGTCAGGCACAATCTGGAGGCTGTCTAAATGTACCCTCCCATTCGGAGTACAAGTCGGATATTCCAGTCAAACTCAGCTCTTGGTGATGTCATGGGCACATCTGTGCAGTGTTTTTTGTCAACAGTATGGATGTCATGGCCTTGCTCTAAGATGCTTCTTGAATTCCCCAGACAAGTCTACAACCCTGGAAACTCTTCCTAGATTACTTCCCATCTAAGCACTAACCAGGTTTGACATTGCTTAGCTTCTGACCTCCAGATCAGGTTGGCCAGGGGCTGCCATCTGCCAAAACTCATTTGGTACTGAAGGGCACTGTTTTGATACACAATTTTACACTCTCTCATAATGTGTGGGCATGCATGTGATAGTGCACTCTATCTTATTTACAAAGGATTAACTTGCTTTGTAAAGAGCACAGCGTTTCTTTCCCCCACCTTATCTCTTTGTTGAATGCCTGATTGCCTTCTAAGAGAGCACAGCATTCCCCCACCCCATTTCCTTTAGAAGCAATTAGCCAGATGCCTGACTGAACAAGTAAGCTATAAATTAGATTCGTACCGGGCAGGCAGAGGCACCAAATTCCAAAGAAGTTAAGTATTTCCTTGATAACCAGAAGAAAAAGTTAAACTTAGATTCACCTCTTTAGGCCCACCTTTACTTTTCCCTGGGTCATCCCAAAATTCCCTTGTATGGATATGAGGGGATGTACTATCTGAATATGCCTATAAAATCTTTGTTGCTCACTTTGCAAAGTGTGGTTCTGGGCAACACTCCTTGAGCCATCCAGAAGGTTTCCTTGGCCAATAAAACCTCTGTTAATTAAAAGCCTCATCTCAAGTCTTCTTATTTGGCTTTATTGAAACTTGGGAAATAAAAGGTGCCATACAGTACAAATAACTTAGAAATCAGCTCTTGATCTTTGAGAAAATCAAGGGTCAATCAGGCACCATTAGAATAGGGTAGACAAAGTTTTGATGATGGGGGCCTGCACTTAACATTTTTAAAGAGCCTGGGGCTGGAATGGGTGAGGCAATGGTTCAAAATGGGTGGGACTATTTTTGGTAGAGATAGGCTTGTTTTTTTAAACTATATTATATCTATGGTAGGTTTACGGTTTTCCTTGGAGGGTTTACACTACAGGGAATCCTGGAGGGGTCAGGAAGAGCCACAAAGAATGTCCTTGCAGGCCTGATGCCATCTGGGGGCTACAGCTTGTCCCTCCCTGATTTAGAATAATCCAGGAGCTTTGGATTATTATTGTAGCTGCTGGTTAGAGGTGAAAACAATCACTCTATAATTCTGCCTTCTGCTGTTTCATCTTAGAAACAGTCTGCAGAACTTTCTGTGAATCTCCTGCCCCACCTCAGTGAGTCCTCGGGTGCCACTCCAAGACCATGCACATCTGCCTAAGAGTTCTCAGGCCAACCCTCCAGAGCAGTGTTTCTCAACCTTGGCAATTTTAAGATGTGTGGACTTCAACTGCCAGAATTCCCCCCCACCCCAGCATGCTGGCTGGGGAATTCTGGGAGTTGAAGTCTACGCATCTTCAAGTTGCCAAGGTTGAGAAACACTGCTCCAGAGGACCTCAATCTTACGGTGTCTAGGAGCAGTTCTGAGAAATGTGGTAGGTGTGAAAATGGGGTAAAAATATCCTACCTATAACTCTGCCTTAATCTTGTTTTCTGATACCTGATGGTGCAGTTGTAGGGAGCAGATATGCCAGATATTACTGTGGGCAGGTAGCATCATGATGTGTGGGAGAGAAGACATGGTGAAATATTGTTCTTACCTGAAAGCAGAGACAAGGAAACACCTGCGAGATTGGTAAGCTCACATTCTCTGATCCAGTCTAAAATATAATAATAGGTTATGGAGAGATTAAAAAAGTGAGAGGAAATCTTGGCCTGCTGCTTCACACATGTTTTCAGGATAATAAGGTTCCTAATGTGTTGATTATATATTTTTTATTTATTTAAAGGACATATATGGCCACCCATCTTATATGCCATAACTCTGGGCAGCTCACACCCACAGAGATAAAAACATAAACAGTAAAAACCAGCATCCAAGGAACACCTCTTGGTGCCCTAAGACAACACTCCCCAATATATCAATATCACAATCACTGGGCTCCAGCCTCACCCTGTCCCAATGTCCGAGGGACAAACCAGCTTTTTAAGGCCTTAAAAAGAAGGGTGAGGGGGTTGCTGGATCAGGGGAAGGATGTTCCACAGGGCAACATGCTTCATAGTTCTGGCTAGATGACAACATTCAAGAGAAGGGACCTGGAGCACACCCATCCTATCCGATCTGGTGGAGTGGGCAGGCATCCTCAGGGAGAGGCAGTCCACAGATAACTTGGACCCACTGCATTCTGGACCAGTTATTTTCAGATGGTCTTCAAAGGCAGCCCCATGTAGAGCACACTGCAGCCATCCAACTGGGAAGTGACCAAGGCATGTGTGGCTATGAGGAAGACTCCAGGATTGGGCACAGTTGGCGCACAAAGGTGGATCTGTGGAAAGCCCCCCACCCCCAGCCATAGCTTCCATCTGCTCTTCAAACAGGAGGAAACCCAAATTGCACAGTAGCTCTGCCCAAGTGCTATCCCACGGAGAGTCAAAGATGACACCTCTCTGGATCCAGGAGGGCCAAAAAACCAAAGCTACTCCATACTCCATCTTGCTAGGGTTGAGCCAGAGCCAGAGCCCCATCTAGACCCTTGCAGCCTCCAGGCGCTGGATCAGCAACTGAATGGTATCGCTTGTCCAGCTAGGGGTGAAAACATAGAACTGGGTATCATCAGCATACTGATAATACCTCACCCTGTGCCACTGAATCATCTCAACCAGTAGTTTCATTAGATGTTAAAGAAGACTGGTGAGAGAACCAAGCTTGAGGCACTCCACACAAGAGGGGCCTAAGATAGGGCCTCTCCCACAGAGGAGGACCACTGCAACTGTAATGGTAAGGCTGACAGCAACACAGTACCTCCCCACTCCCAATCCCCGAGGCCAGTCAAGAAAGATAATATGGTTGATTGTACTGAAAGCCCATGTGAGCTGCATTTACAACCAAATCTATGAAGTGTCCCCCACCCCCACCCCAATACACGTGAACTGCTGAAAGTCCCCTTGTAAGAAAACATTCACAGCAAGCTGAATTGACCCTGAGTGGCCACGGGGAGAGGAATCAGTCATGGCCCAGTGCAACATTGTTGATATGCATTGGCCATATCTCAGAGACAGGATGGCTAGAAAGTCACCCAGATGGGTTTATCAGAAACATTCCAATGTCATGCCGTAATTTACACTGTGTCTGCCTCTTCCTTTGTCTTCTTGTTGAAATGTAGTAGGCCAAAGGTATATAAGCTGCGGTTCAGCTTTTGCTCAGCGTATCATGTTTTATAAGCACTGCATAGCAATGAGAACTGTAATCTTGCTGCTGTAAAGGAAAGAGGGAATGGCCGTGAAGAACTGGAGGAAGAATGCTACCAAGGCAACAGTCAGATCCAGGTCAAGAAAGTAACTTGAGAAAACATCTCAGACAAGCCTTTCCCTAGTTCACACAAAGAAAAAGGGAGGGAGGGAGGGGAAGCACATTCAGACTTGCAAGATTCTGTTACTATAGCTGTTACAATAAAAGTGGCCCTGACCTACACCACATTGGTTTCGTAGTCTGGTCTACCTCATAGGGCTGACACTTGCTCTTTCTTCAGGCTGAAAAATAACCATCAGGAAATCCCCTGATTTTAGCCATTCTCTCTCTGATTTGGGAATAAAACCCTGGAGATCTGATTCCCTGAAGCTCCATATCTTGTTCATTCAGAGGCAGTAACAAAATGAGCAAGGTTCATAAGCAAGTAAGAAACAAGAGTAAACGGAGGAACAATGTACAGGTAATCCTCATTTAATGACCACTTGTTCAGTGACCATTCAGAGTTACAATGGTGCTGAACAAGTGGTACTTACAACTGGTCCTCGAAATTCTGGCGGTCACAGCGTCATGATCACAATCTGGGTGTTTGCAACTGGCTTGCACTCATGATAGTTGCAGCATCCCGCAGTCACATGATTGCCATTTGTGACTTTCCCTACTGGCTTCCCATAACCAAAGTCAATGGGGAAGCTGGCAGGGAAGGTCGCAAGTTCCTTCAATAAGTTGCTCGCACCCTCCTCCACCCAGCAGCAGCCACCCCGGCTCTGCCGCATTCGCACCATGCCTCCCCCACCTAGCAGCAGCCACTTACCTGCCTGCTGGCCCGCTTGCAAGCCTCCTGGGACTCGTTTAACAACCTGCCATCCTCCCTTAACAATGGCAATGGGGAGTGCCAGGATTGCTGTCGCTAAGCGATGCGGTCACGTGACATATTGACTGCATTGCTTACCAACAGAAATTCCAGTCCCAATTACCGTCATTAAACTAGGACTACCTGTAGGGAAATACTAGGTTTCACCAATATTGGGGAAAACTCATCACTTACCAGCAACTTGGTGGTCTCCTGATCAAGCCCTTTAGCTCCCCCTGTCCGATTCAGATACAGCCACAGTTCGAAATGCTGTTCTTCAGGGGTGTCCTGCACATGTAGAACTGCCGACTGTAGTCCCACAGAAATTGCTAAACTGGGCACTGTAAGACCAAGGTTGTCATTAGCATCCCACAGCATTGAGCGCTCAGTCAGACTTCCAGCATGAGCACCACATGATCCAAGTGGGAATTTCTGTTTCCTGGGAAATCAAGAAGCACCCAGCCTTCCTAGATGGCTTTCTGTTCCCCTGTTATCTTTCTTCTACTTCGGTCATTCCTTTTTCTTTTATGTAGGCAGCTACATCACCTCTGAAGGCTTTTGAGTGTAAGTCAAGAGCCAGCCATGTGGCACCTGCAGGCAGGACTGTCTCTAGATGGTGACGGCAGGACCCCAAAACAAAATAAAAAGTTTTTTTTTTTTTTAAAGTAAATGGCCCAAAATGATGAGATTGACTAATCTCATTAAGTTCCAAGCAAGAAAGACAAAATCATAAAAGACTGGGCAAAAGCTTCTGGGTACAGTATTAAGATTGTTGCTCGTATTTTGGTTTCCCAGCAAGGAGTCCACCAGTGGCCCTCAAGCCACAGGTTGAAAACCAAACGTATGTGGTGCCTTGTGTTTTCCTCCTCTTGGGGGTTGATTCCAGTTGGCACCCACTGAGGACAAAGCAGCAAAACCCACCCTCGTGCACCAATCATTTGGAAAAGACAGCTGAGCTACACTGTTCTCCTATGATTCTGGAAAATTGGTTATCCCTAAACAAAAACCCAAATCTCATTGATCCAGGCCCTAAACTGCTTTATGTGCTGTGCGTCACTTGCCTGCCAAGGGACTGGGGAAGTGGCACGTATGGGAATCCCAGATATTCTTCCATCCAGGTATTGACTGGATTGATCGTTCTCTTCATCTTCTCAGTTAGAAATTGGACCACCCTCGAGATGGTTTGCGTTGTCCCCCTCCCCATCACATCCTTTCATAATGAGCCAAGGAAAGGTACAGTACTTGTGGAAGAGTCTCCTCCCTTTTCCCTGGATCTTAATAAGTATAATTCTAAATTCTTAATAAGTATAATTCTAAAACATTTTAAATCCCTGCATGAGTTTCATTCCTTGGTAGAAAGCATGCTTTGCCTGCAGAAAGCCCCACAAATCCCTGGAATCTCTCTGGTGTGAACCTCTGATGAACTGACACTAGTTAATGCAACTAGTTCACACAATGCCCTAAGCCAGTGTTGTCCAAACTTGGCCACTTTAAGATGAGTGGACTTCAACTCCCAGGCTGGCTGGGGAATTCTGGGAGTTGAAGTCCACTCATCTTAAAGTGGCCAAGTTTGGACAACACTGCCCTAAGCCTTAGCTTGCTTAATCATGATTTATGGGAGGGGCAACCTGCAACACCAGGAATATTAGGGATCTCCATGTTCCCTTTTCATAGCCCTTCAAAGCTCCTCTAACCATGACAGCTAAACAGTGACAGCACAATTTCTCTCCATTGTGAGGTGGAAAGCACATTAAAATGTAAGCCCTAAAGCAAGCATTTTGCTGTTAGAAAAACAAAGAAAAATACCAGCTTAGTGCCCATGTGAGTGATGTAATGCACTCAGATGTATCGTTAGCCCATTCAAGATTACCCAGTCTTAGTTTATGGAATCAACTACAGCAGGTTGGATTAACACGTTACATTGAGTTATAAAGTGGCTTGGTGAAGTGGATGAACACAGCCAATTGTGGCTTAGTCAACAAACTGGATTAAAACAAATCCTAAATTTAGCACAATGTAGAATCCTTCCAATATAAGAACAGTTTATGTGCTGTTTTCTAGGATCATACCACAGGCAAAAACTAGCTGGGATCACCATTTAAATATCATACCTGGCAACACCTTTTCCTTAAGCTATTTGGGTGGCTTTCTTAGACACTAAAAGAATAAATACATTTAAATAAAAAATGGATTTTAGTGCATCATATGAAGTTTGCAGAGTTCAGAGGTGCTAGTAAATTGCTTATGACAGTCAGAACTGACGGCATTCTATAGCCCAGAATTACATATTATAGAAATCATGGCCTGTACAACTTTTATTTAATATTTCAAGTATTTCTCAGGCACAGAATTCAAACTTTTCCCTGCAGTAATAAGAACTGGAAACTTGGTATTTAAGAATGAATGCCAGGATCAGATTCCCACCCTTGCACACAATCTGACCCTATCTAAAAGAAGATCTGAATTAGGAAAGCTTGTAGCATGTGTCAGAGTTCTAATTAGCATATCAGAGAGGGAGTGTGAATGAACTTACAGAGCAATCATAATACGGTTAGTTTGTTTGGGCTTAATGTGCTCTGTGAGTGCAGCTGTTCTGGCTTGCAAGTTCTGGCTTATGGCTTAACCTGTGATTTAAAGCCTTGTTTGTGGACCTCCTTCAGACATTTGGCTGTCAGGTTTGATCCAACAAGAATGTGGCTCTTTTATGCTACAAAAAGGTATTCTGGGAATTGCTTGACTCCTATGAGATGGTCCTAAACAGACTGTTGAGTCTCTGTCGATGCCTGCACTGGGGGAGCAGTATCGGTTGGGAAATCAGCGCACTGCAACATACCTTGGCAGAGGCGGATGGTGTCTTTGGCTTTGGGCCAGGTGCAGTCTATCAACAAAACATAGCAAAGACATCCAATGGGTGGAGGGGTTCAGGGTGATTCATCAAAGTTTGCTCTGTGTCTCATTTCTGGAGAACTCACCTGGTCCTTTGTGCATGATTTTCAACACACTTGCAGAATGATAGCGAGGCCATGTGAAGGCAGTGACACGCAGCTCCCCACTGAGAGCTATTGGGAAGCAGTCGTACTGCAGGGATCCCTAGAAAGGAAGAGGGACCAAAGTCAAAGAGCTTTTCCCACCTGAGGCCTGCCAGATATGGTAGGACTACGGTTCCCATTGTCTACAGCCAGCACAACTGGAGACCACCATGTTGAGGGAAAATGTTATACAGCTAGTCCTCGTTTAAGGACTGCCTTGTTTAGCAACTGTTTGCAGTTACAACAGGGACAAAAAAGTAACTTTGTGACCGTTTCTCACATTGACAATCTTTGCAGGTTTGTAAAGCAAAGGAAAGCTGAAGCAAGATTGTAAGCACAGTCACAGTTTCATTAGCCACTGCTTCCCTTAACGACCATGTTGCCGGTCCTGATTGTGGTCACTAAACAAGACTACCTCCATACTCATTCTTTACCTTCTTTAAGAAAACCTGCAAACATTTTAAAAACATGGCTCCGAAGGACGCTAGTGAATTATCCTTGATGACATGGCAGTTCCCCACAACTGGCTGCTCCTCTTTCAAACTGATCTTTTGCAAGGAGCCAGAACTGGCACTTAGGAACAGATGTCTTGACTGCATGCCACCGGATTATAAACAGTTCCCAGTACTTCTATTCCAAGAAATTCAAAGAGACTCAAAGAATCACATATCCAAGCATTCATGAGACTCCAATCTTCTTAGTTTTTCTACAGTTGCACATTTTTTACCTCCTACTATGCCTCAGGACCAGGACCACCATTGCTATAGTAAAGCACTGAGTTTCAAAGAATATTGCAGTCCCCTGTAGGCTGCTGCAGTCCTCTCATTGGGAATGCAAGCAACCGATGCCTACTTGTGATAGTAGTTATTGATAACTACTGGTTTTCATTACAGGTAGTCCTTGGTTTATGTCCATTCGCCCAGTGACTGTCCAAAGTTATGGCAGCACTGAAAAAATGGACATACGACCAGTCCTTGAAGTTCTGGCCATCACAGCATTCCCCCAGGGTCACATGATCGCAATCTGGATGTTCAGGTGCTTGGCTTGCAATTACAACATTGCAGTGAACTGCTGTCACGTGAACGCCATTTGCGACCTTCCCTGCCGGCTTCCCACAAGCAAAGTCAGTGGGGAAGCTGGCAGGGAAAGTTGCAAGTTGCTCCAGTGAGCTGCTCCATTTCTGCCATTTCCTGCTTAACCACCCACACAATCCTGGGGTTATGACGACAACCGGGACTGCTGGGATTGCCATTGTTAAGCAATGCAGTCGTGTAACATCGAACTTTACAACCACATTGCTTAGCAATGGCAATTCCAGTCCCAACTGCTGTCATAACCCAAGGACTACCTGAATACCATTATTACTATTAATTAGTATGTCTTGTGGAATCTCAATCCTATAATAAAGGCAAGCCAAAAAACCCAGGGTCTGTTCTAGTTTCTTCTTCCCTTTTTAATTAAGTGGATTTTAGTGCTGCATCATACGAATTCTGATCTGTGGTTAATTTATTATTATTTTTATTTATTTATTAAACGTATATGCCACCCATCTCCCCCAGAGGGTGGCTCCGGGTGGCTTACAATTAAAATCTGAAACAATAAAAACCATACAAATATAAATGTCCATATTAAAATAACTAATAACAATTCTATATAAAAAGAATATATACGATTCAGGATGATGGGGGGGGAGCAGCATCGATCATCCCACCAGTCAATTCCAGCAATGTGAGCCCCCATCTGGCTGCCAGGCCATCTGGCAGAGCCATGTTTTCACATGTTAACTGAGATGTGCCCATCAAACTTACTTGTGGTCCTCTTAATGAATTCCTAGCTCATATTGCTGGGAACTCTAAAAGTTATCATCTCAGCAAATATGATGGACATCAGGTAGGGCAAAGGTGCCATCATCCATGCCTTTGAAGTTGACAGTTTCAAATAAATTGTAGTTAAGGGTTAGTCTTATCCGCTGGGCCCAAAAGAACAAGTTGCGGTTAACGTACAGTAAACTGAAAACAAAACTCTCCCAACATTTCTTTTGCAGCTGTCACCAAGGATCCTTCCAGCCATAGATATGATGCCAATGTGGTATCAGCACATATTGCAAGTTGCCAGGCATGGCCATCTGCCCACTAAAAGAGAGGCAGACTTTGATCGCGCGGGCACCATCTTGACTTTTTGAACCTCCTGTACACACGGCTGTTGCCATGGGGCCTACAGCCTGTTTCACTCCAGGCTCCAGAGAAAATGTAGGGAAGATAAATGTCCTGGGCCTTCTCTATAGCTTCAGGGTGGGTCAGCCCCACTAGTGGGAACTCCCGCCTTCTCGTGCCTCCCAGCTCCTGGGCTCCCTCTCTCTTCCTGAAGTGAAAGTGCAGGGGTGTCCCATCGCTTCCTTGCGTGGCTGTGGGGCGGCTTTGCACACCTGTACCCGGTGGCCAATGCAGTGAAAGCTTATTTACTTTATGCCCCCATGGAAAGCAAATCCAAGGAGGGGAGGTAGTCTGGTCAGCTCAGGAAGAGGGAGGGGAGGACCCTTGATGAGTATTACAAAGCAGGTGAAAATGTACTGGCTCTTTGAGAGGCAAAGCTAGCGGCGTTCTGGCTGGGGAATTCTGGGAGTTAAAGTCCACCCATCTTAAAGTTGCTGAGGCTCAGAAACACTGGTTTAGGCTACTTTGTATTACAGGTCCTTCACTCAGCCTGTTTGCTACCCCATTTGATCAAATATTTATGGTTTGCATTTGCAGAATAAATACTGTACTGGTTATTTTCCTACCATTGTTTGGTTAATTGGGACAGCCGCTGGGCAATGAACAAATATTTGGACATTGTTATTTCCATGACGCTAAGCAAATGTGAGCATTTAAGATAATCTTTTGGAAAGGCTGCCTGGATAAATGAGGTGAGACCAATACAATTCTTGGTCCACTTGTTAAGGGGTAGGGTTCCTTCAACCAACTATAAAAATAACAGCTGTCTGTAATTCTCCACTGCCCGTCCCCTGAAAGTCCCCTGAAGGTCAGTCTAAAGGTATTGGCACTGCCAGAGGTGTCCCCAGGCACATCAAGATGGCAGCCACATCAAAGCTCCGCTCCTGTTTATGTGCGTGACAATTCCATCCCTCTGCATGTGTGACACACAAAAAGGGGTGGAGCTTCAATTACACTGTTGTGGCTTCCATCGTGACTTCTGGCTACGCCCTGCAAACACCCTTGGGCACTGCTAAAATTTGGAACCACACCTTGCAGAACTTAGCCACACAGAAAGCCCCAGGGCTGTTTTCTTTCTTTCTTTTTTTTCAAGTCTAAGTTTCAAAAGCCCTAAAGACTTTGACAGACTGAATAGGCAACACGTGGTGACGTTTTGAAAGATCAGAAGTTACGGAGTCTAGGTGAGACACCTTCGGTGCTCTGAGGATCTCTTCATCTCTCCAGTAAATGGGGATGTGTGTGGTAGAATGGTTAGATTAGGGCCAAGGAGATCCAATTTCAGGTCTCCATCCAGCCACGAAGCTGCACAGATGCCATTCACAGCCTATATTAAGGGGAAAATAAGGAGAGGAAAAGAGACTGTGCCTGGATGTACGCTTTGTGTTAAACCCAAATGTGGTTTGCTTATGGTTTAGTGTTGTGTGAAAACAGCCACTATGGTTTGGAAACCATGCCATATGGGTCAGCTGATTGTGTGAACCCAACCAATTACAGTTTATTCAATAAATCTCAGCTTAGTGTGTTGCACGAATGCCAGCTTCCGTCCTTTGGAGGAAAGGTGAGATGTCAGTGTAAATAAATTAATCATAAGCTAATAGTTGCTGACAGAAATGCAAGGGAGGGAATGCCATTACCACCGTGCCTTGCTTGTCAGCTTTCCAGACACATCAGATATGCTGTCAATGCTGGTCAAGGCCAGCCTTTTACACATACCCAGTTTAGTTTGCATGCATTATAATAAATAAATAGAGCACAGAACAGGTTAGGCAGAATAAGCACATATGTACCTTTGTATACTCATGGACTCCATTTTTTAATGAACAGAGGACTCAGTGGCAAAATTGGTGTGTTTTTATTGGTTGGGAGCTGCCCCTGAGCTCAAAATCTTTTCTGTGACAAGCAAGGAGAAATTTATAATCCTTAAATTCTTCTCATAATCCTCCTCTAAAGGTAATAATAATAATAATAATAATAATAATAATAATAATAATAATAATAATAATAATAATAGGCTTTCTTAAGCTAGCTCCCTTTGAGTATCTTGGACTAAAACTCCTGTCAATGTGACCTAGCATGGCACTTCATTGCACTGTGTGGACATGATGGGAACTGAGGTCAAACTGGAGACGGATGTGTTAGACACCCCCAGTAGTACTAGCCTCTTAATATCAAAAGACAAAAGCAGACTGCATGGCCAGACTTGACATGAGAACTGAATGCTAAATACTGGAGGCCCAGGTTAAGTGCTAAATCTGGAGGCCCAGGTTAAGTGCTCTCTCAGCCTTGGAGTTCACTGGGTGACTGCAGACTGATCTCTTCCCCTCAGCCCACCTACTTTGCAGGATAAAACTAGGGGAGATCCCACATGCACCATGTTGTCCTTTGTTATGGCGAGCTCAGACTCAGAGGAGGTGACTGACCATGGCAGCCTGTTCCAGAGTTACCGGGTGAACCATCACCTGAGGATCTGCAGGCAGCTGAGGCTGGGCCATCCGGTAATCAACAGGAACAGCCCTCGGTCTCTGAAGACGAGGAGCCTGACCTGCTGCCCCCACCCAGCACAAGGGCTCACAGCATGGAGAAGAAATCAGAGCAAAAGTGCTCCACAAGGCTTCTTGCAAGAAAGGAGCTACACCCTCCTGTCATAAGTAGATGTGATGGAATGGAATTATGAAGGCCAAGCTCAGGGAGATAAACATTTTCTTAGCTCACCAGAACCGCGTGGGAGGAACAAGAGGATGATACTGGCACCTCCCTGAGGAATTCACACTGTTGTGCCTGGAGGACTTTGGGAACTGGGGTTTTACTCTGGGAAGATTCTTGCTAGAGGTTGTAGCTAATAAACATAGCTGGACTGAATTGGCATTGTCTCTTGGAGTTCCTTGGGCTAGGCCTGACAGTAACACCGGCACTGGCTCTACTTCACAGATCAGCAATTCCAAGCCCCTCCATTGGCAACAACCCTTTGCTTACCCTGACTCTGTGTGCCTCAAATTCTGACTTTGAATCCCTTGACTTTGACTTTGATTCTCGGACCAGCTGATGAACCTTCTGTGACGCTTCGACCCTTGGGCCTCACCCTGACTACACTTTTGCCTGCTGCTTTGGACTTGGAAACTTTGGGACTCTATTAAAGGGAGCTTGCTTGACTTTGGGAAATTCTTTCCCACTCATGTGTGGGTGGGTGTGGTGCTCACATCCTTCCTGCCACTTGGGCAGTTGTAAAAAACCAACAGTAAAGTTTGCAACTGGTGGGTTTCTGTATGTTTGGCCTGGGACAGGACATCCTTCCAGAGAAGAGCTGGGAATTAATATAATAATAATTAACTAGATCTTCCCACCCAGAGAGGACACCTCTAGGAGTTGGTGCTTCTTACCAGGGAATTATTTTTACCTTCCCAACCGTAGGGAAGCCAAACCTCCAGTTCAACACAACGAGAGGAAGAGGGTGTGTCCACAATGAGCAGAATACGTGTTCGCAGGATTTCTGGGGACAGAAAGAAAGCAGGGTCAAAAGCAGAGCAGGGACAGTTTCCAGCTGGTTGCAAGGGGCTGCTGTTGAGAAGGCCCACCCTACTCACTCTCAGCACGTCCGCTGGGCTGCATGCTGATCTTGCTGGCTCCTCCATCTTGTTTTGTACCCAGCGCAGGTGGCTCTAGAAGGACACAGAAGGAATGAGGCTTTGATTATTGGAATGCATCTATTTTGGCAAAAATAACAGGTGAAGCAATATGGTGGAACCATCCTTGCATGCAGAGGACCACATTTCTGCAGCGGTTCATGCCATTTAGGTAATGATGTCATCACACAGATGATGCAAATCACTGCAAAGACATTCTTTCTAATTTAATGGACATATGTGAATAAAGGACCTCCCTTCTTCCCAGTTGGTCTGTTAAAACAAGGTTTCACATATTACGTAGGGCTAAAAGGATACGAAACAAAGATTTACAATCAGCTAGCAATTATTGCCCTTTCTTTTTTGAAAGACACTAAATACCTGTCAGATTGTTCCTCTGATGGCTGGTTGTGCTTCACATTGAGTTGATTTTTTGGGGTGGGAAATAGAAATAAGAAAGAGGGGATCTAAAGGCAGAGAGATCTACCAGGTTGGGCAAGGATGGGATTTTAGCTGTCTTGATAGCAAGAGGAGAGCCAGTTGACCTTTTGTGAAGTGTAAGGACTAGACCTAAGAAGCCTTCCCTAACCCAATATCTTCCACTTGTTTTGTACTACAATGCCCATCCTTCCTTGTCAGCAAAGTCAAATTGGGGACAGCTGCTATAAAGGATATCAAAGACATAAGGAGATGCCTCTTACCAAGTCAAATCATTGGCCTGTATCATCCTTTCTTAACTCAATGCCCCTCCAGCTGTTTCAGGACTGAAACCCCCAGAATCTCCAGCCAATACAGCCTTGGAGGGTGCTGCCTGGCATTCCTGGGACTTGATGTCCCAGCAACCTGGAAAGTGCCAGCTTGGAAAAGTCTGCTGATATGGCCCAATACTGCCAATTCTAGCAGTATTGCCTTTCCTAGTCTTATCACCTGTGACAGCTTTTAATAGAGGATACACCTGGCATTTTCTACCTGCAAAGTTTACATGCTACAATAAGGTATCAGTCATTCCTCTAAGATGCTAATCTCATGAACTACTCCAGGAATGGAACCCTGGGCTTCTTGCATCTAAAATGGGAGAATCTATTTATTTATTAGATTTATATCCCACCTTTTATTTAGGAGCTCAAGGCTCTATTTTTCCCCACACCCAACACCCTGTGAAGTACCTGGGCTGAAAAATAATTGGACCAATGTCACTTAGAGAGTTTTGTAGCATCTTTTCTGATTTTATTAAAACACTTTTTTTTTTTGCCTGATTCTTTGACACCATAGACTAAAATGGCTCTCCTCTTGCAATGTCTAGGGAGCTTATTTGGGTGATAGTGAATTAGAACCTGGGTCTCCCCATTCCTAGTCCAACTAACCATTATGCCATGACAGGGGAGGGAAATTTTTCCTATGGGGATCTGCCATCTAACTTACTTCTGGACAAAATCTGCTAGGAGGTAGCCATGAAACTGGCTGGAGGATGGGCGGTTTGTCAAGGATGAAACCAGGCCTAAAGGATTCCTGTTGCTCAGATGGCTTTCATTGCAGATTCCTCACCCCTGCCCTGCCCTGCCCTGCCCTGCCCTGCCCTGTCCTAGACCAATACATTGGCAGCAGCAAGAAGCCAAGCTCCAGCCCTCCCAGGTCACAAGGCTAGCAGCAGACTCAAATAAGCTTCTAAGAACAGATGCTTGAGTCACCTTCCTTACCCAGCAATCCAAGAAATAACATCACTTGCACGCAGGGAGTGCAGTCTTGCTGCTCCGCACACCATAGAATGTTACTTGTGTTCATCCAAGCCAGCTGTAGGATTGGATCTAGCTCTGGATCTGATATGGCTTCACCAGGTGGACATAGTACATCCTTTGCTTCTGAAAGCAAGGTGGGGGAGAGGAGAGAGAAAGTGATTGGAGGCAGTAGAGGAAGCTGTGGCTATAAACACCCCTCTCTTGCCCCACCTATCTGTCCTTTGCAGACTGAGAGTGGGGTGGAGGCTTCAGTCATGGTTGCCTTCCAAATAACTGGTTGCAAGTTGGTGTTCTGCAGAGGAGGAGGAGGAACGTTTGCTAACATCGGAGCTGCAGGTAGCAATGGAGCACAAGAATTTAAGAGATGCCCCGAAATGGCTTTTCTTTGTTATGCCCACCCCCATTTTTTTCTCTTTCTCCAACATGTTTTATTCGGGGGCAGGCACTACATATTACTGCCTTGAAATCACAATCTGTATAATTTGCGGTCTCCCTTTGGGTGTGTGAGTGTGCGTGAGAAAAAGAGAAAATGCATGATCGTATCGTAGTTAAATGCAAGTAAACACTTCTTATAGTTAAGTAATCCTGTCTAACTGGTTCCCAGTCAAATCACACAGGTCAAGCCTTCATACTGTTGTGAGTTGTAATCATGAACCCTGTTGAACCAAACAAATGAACGAGAAATCAGTTTTCTCCTTGGCATGCAGGTGTGTTGCACCACAACTCTCCATTCTCAGTCAGCATGACTGAGATGAGGATTGTTGTTCACTACAACTTTAGTGCACTAATTCAAGGGAAAATGAATGGTCTCCTTTACACAAAAAACAGAAAGTATACTCACTTAGCCGGCAGTCCAGGCCCTGCAGAAAGAGAGAGAAAGGGCAGGTTCAGTGGCTGGCATATGTACTTTCAAAATAAACTCATTTTTCCAGTTCCCATTGCACAATGTGGCCAGCCAGCTAAGCTTAAAACAACAATGTGACTTCACTGATTTACAGTTAAAGACCAACAAATTAGGAAAGAAATAGCATTGATCAATCAAGACACAACGTAATGCACTATAGGGAAGGTGAGAGAAAATGATCTAGGATAGCTGAGATTATCATACAACCCTCTAAAGCAGTGTTTCTCAACCTTGGCAACTTTAAAATAGGTGGACTTCAACTCCCAGAATTCCCCATGCTGGCTGGGGAATTCTGGGAGTTGAAGTCCACCTATCTTAAAGTTGCCAAGGTTGAGAAACACTGCTCTAAAGTAAAAGCTAAGCCCAAATATAAGGACAATAGCAACTGAGTAGAATTTGGCAATATTCTGGCCATGATCAAGTGTAATGTCTGTTCTTAAAAACAACATTTCCCATTTTTAGCTCATTGAGGCTCATAATAGTCTCTCTCAGTGTTTCCTACTGGAAGTACCCCCTTAACATACTAATCTGAATGGACGAATACCATTTATTTTATTTGCCGTTGTCCCATACATTTGACAACATGAGGGGGATTTGAAGATCCAGACTGAAATACTCAAAAGGTGAGTTTACTTATTGCCTCTTAACTGAACTTAAGGGCATTTGGAATGAATTCCAAATCTGCCTTTCTTACAACATCTGAGAGCCGAGTAGATATATTACTGGCAGTGTTGTGGCGTATCTGAAAACTCAGCAAACAAGTCTTTCTTTTTTTTTAAGCACTTTAGAACCTCTCCGGAGCTTCTGGTTCATTTGTTCCTCCATTGGTAGATACTTTTAACCTGACCACTAGCTCCTTCTTCTCACCCAGGGCTGGCTTTTGGCTAAGGCCAAGTAGGCACTAGCCCAAGGCATCAAAGCTTAGAGGGCCCCAATTCACCCCTCCTCATGTCAGAAATAAAAACAAGAAACTGATTTTCCTCATATCCTTTCTTCTGAGATCTTGGAATCCTTTGAATCTCTGATCTTGACACCCTGGACCTCTGAATTTATTATTTATGCAACATATGTCAACAAAAGTAGCACGCATAGTTATTTCAGGATAAGTGAGATCTACAAAAACACATTGCAATATAATATGCTCCTGTTCATGGTTCTAGCCAACCAGCAATCCAGTAATGCCATTTTCCAGTATATTCCATTCCATTTCCCTCCCAATTTTGCCCCCCACCTTCCCATAGCTATTAGTTCGCATGTGAGTTATTTGTGGAAGTCCTTAACCCCCACTTAAAAAACAGTTTTCCCTTAACTTTTACAGACTTTGGGATTTTCCCAAAATGCTGGTGTCACTTTGTTTGAGGAGGTTGGGGGAGCTATAAGGATTCAGTAATGTCTTGTTATTAAGCTAACAACTGTCTTCTATCCTACTTCTTCATATCCAGCGACTAATGTTCATTAGAATCTACTTTCATCTTTCTGCTCCTGAAAGAGTGGAATAGGGGAATATTCCTATTTTGCCACTCATTACAAAGCAAAGCAGGAAACGGCTTATCTCACGTGGAAAACTAATACATTTAATAAAGCCTGTATCTGCTCAGCTACCGTCTATCTAATCTTTATTGGGGCAAAAGCCCTGGGTGTCTAGTGGCTACACTCTTGAAACACCTTCACAGTTATGGGATAACTAATTTGTAGTCATAAATACAGATTCTGTCCACATTAATTATTACAACATCACTGGAATGCAGCTCCTGTTTTACTCATTCTTCCCTGATATGCCTTATCTTGTCCCCAGGAAATTACTTGTGTAGCTTTATCCTACTGTTTGCCATATCGGAAAACCCCTCACAAAACACACGAGGTAGCAAAAACAGTCAGGATAAGGCATTGCTAGCCAACAACTCTTTCTAACTAAACAGCAAGAATTGGTTCTGCTAAGAATCGCTGCTAAGGAAAGGCTCAGAAACCTTTATATCATGACTCAGAAATCTTTATCTCATGACTGTAACCCTTCTTGTCAAACAATTCCTTTTCTATAGGTTGTAGTGACACCTAAGACAAGTATGTTATGCTAATGAGGTATAAATATGCTCCTCCACAGATAATCAAACCGTCAGAGATCCTGATCAACTGCAGATTGTAAAATGCCAACACCAGTTTGTGACACACCAATAATGCAAAATACAAGTTCACCTTTAGACCAGGGAAAAGGAAGAAAACAGATCCTAGAGATTATTTGGTTAGGCTGTAAAATTCGCTCCCTCCTCCCACCACTTGACGAGACTTTTACTTACCTGTGAGCAGCTGACAGAGTTCAGCGAAGTTGCAAGAGGAAAGCATGCAGAAAGCAAGTGAGTTAGAAACAACAGCAAGACAAATGACCGCATCTCAGGGATGATGGGGTAGCAAAGCAACGACTCTTCTTGTAACTCATTCCTGGCATGATAAAGACCCTGTGCCTTCCATCACACAACCTGCCTTTCTGCAGAACAAGTTTAAATCCTGCCTTGGTACAACATTTCCATGTTTCTTCCCTCCAAGGAATTGGTATCTTCACAGTGTTTCCGACCTTAGGAGCTGGGGCAGAGATAGGCTGAAGGGCAGGCTAAGGATCCCAGCTGACCAAGCAACCAAGAGTCTCTCCACAAGCAGCAGGAGCGAGAAGATGAGAAGAGCTGCCCATCAAGGAAGAGATTTCCCAGCTTGGTTTGCCAGATCTGACGTAGTCAATATCCTCCCTTTTTGCTATTACTACCAAGAGTGCGTCAAAGACCAAGAGGGCAGGGCAGGAACTGGAACTTTACCTGGAGGGAGATGTGCTAAAGAGCCTAGGCTGAATGCCAGTAATGAGAGCCTACAGGGTTTAGAAGAAGACAGGAAACAAAATTACAGCCAAGCTGAATTTGTACTTTTCCCAAATGCCACCTGAGCAAATCCAGGATGTTATCCCTTTAGAAAGTTTTCTGTTTTGAGCTGACAGAAAATGAAGCTTTCAGATATGGGTAGAACTGACTAGGTTCATGTGGCAGGTTCTTGTTTTTCTCATAGTTTACTGAACAACCCATAATGGTGGAGGTCCCACAACACACTAAGCCCACAAATAAAAGGAACTACATTATGACTTGAAACCTTCAAACTGGGACCTATCTTAGCTTAGGATGGGACCCAATTTTCATGAAATAGAGGAAAGATAAACATGCCATTTCATGCAGTTCATTGCTGTAACCATGAGTTTTAGGCATAGGAGGGGAAGGAAAGTTATATTCTCAAATCTGGTAAGTAACCTGCCGGCCTAGGGACCATTTGGTAACCCGAAGCACCCATTTTGTGAAAAACAGTAAGTACTTTATAAAAGACTGGAAACCTTTTATGGACTTTTTGCTGAAAATGGAAAACAAGTGAAATGATGATTTATGGACTTGATGATCGAAAAAGGTCTGAACAAGGGGCTGAAGGGATTTTTGTAATGTTAAAGAGGGAGGAGGGACAAAGAGTTTGTTTATAACTGCTGAAAAGGTTGGACTTAAATAAATAAATTAAAAGGTTTCTTTTGGTTTCTGTTTCTTTAGTTATCTTTCTATTTTCTACTGTGGTGTTTCCTGCACTATTTTTCCTCTATTTTTCCTTCTTTTTTTTATATAGTTTTACTTTATATTTGTCTTTGATCTATGTAAAAAATCTTTATAAAAATTATATAAAAAAAAACGAAAGCAGCCATTGTGTGAGAGGGTCATGACATGAACTCAACATTTCTAAGGTGTCCTTTAGAACCAGAAGGCCTGGCTTAAATTCAGCAGCAAGACTTATCCTGCGATCCTGTAGGACCTGGACTATACTTGTGGTCCTGGTCTTGCATAGTTGATCCAACCCTGACATTCTGAGAAAAGTGGAATGAAGCTGGTGGCTTCAGAAGAAGTAGTTTCATTATAAAATGTTGGAAGACTGATTCAACCCAAAACTGCCATAGTCACAGCACCTTTGCCTCATGTGTAACTGCACATCTGCTCTTGAAAGCAAGGTTGTGGGATTATCATATTTTTTCTTTTCTAAAGAACACTATTTTGTATGACGTACAACCCACGTATGGGTCCAGGAGGCAAAAGACTTGCGTATGGGTCCAGGAGGCCAGACTTGACTTGCGTATGGGTCCAGGAGGCAAAAGATCCTTAGGCATGAGCTAGTATTACTTAGAACATGACATTAATGACATGTGACCTTTCACTTTATATTAAATTCTAAAATTAAAAGTAATACAAAATTGTACGCTTTCTGCTCACAGGTAGCTTGATTTTTTAAAGAGTGAAGTTACAAAAGGCTATATTTCAGAATAGTAACCATAAACCCTGACAATAACTATAAAAGTCTATTACGTGTGGATACCAGTATGATATGCTATTATTTCTGAAAATTTACATATTGCAGGTATGTTTTAAATTGTGGCACAGTTAGCGTATTGTTAGTTCCCTAAGTTTCTTTTAAATTTTAGATTGAAGATAGTTTTCTAGTCTTCGTCCATAGAAAAAAAAAAAGAAGTCAAAAACATACACTGTTTACTTAAACAGTAGATAACTCACATGGGATTTTCAGAAGTCAGAGCAGTACCACATATATTTTCACATTTAGCTATGATAAGTGCGACAGGCAACATATGTTGCCAAGAAGAGTACTCCCATTCAGTGCTCTAGCCAGCTAGCCGTGGTCTTTTCTAGGATACAACATTTGGTTTTGTCTGCCCTACAAGCTGGTCCAGAACAGGAAACGTACACTTATGAGCTACTAGAACTCTTTTGTTATCAGGTATAACAACAAAATATTAAAAGCCCGATAGCCTCTTTTTCCCTCTTATACCGAAGAGAGTCAATGCAGGACAATCCTGAGTTTCTTCCTCACCTGCTCCTGCCTTTCTGGGATAACCTCATGTTATTGCAATGGCTGCCGTGTACCTTCTTCAAGACTATCTCTGTACTCCTCCATAAGGTTCCCCACCTTACCTTCTTCCCCATGTATTCCTTTGCAGGAAATTATGCCTTCCATGCCCTCTGAGGGAGCATGATCTAAGGTTTTGGAGGGTTATTTCCCCCCAATTTTGGATATGTTTCCAAAACATGAACAACTTCTTCAAGTCACTAAAGTCTTCATCGTGTACTGGCAGCACCTGATGAGAAGTGGCTGAGACTATTGCGATTGTTATCATCACTGGAAAGGAAGCTAGAAGGTTAACCGAAAAAAATTAAGGAAAAATCCAGTAGCACCACAGTGAACAGGTTCAGGCAGGATCTTATTTTCCACCTATTTCTGATATTTTTTTTTATCCCCACTCTCGCTTCCATCTTCACCCTGATTTGGCTGTCGGTGTTTTGGAAACTGCAACTGCCTTGGACATAGGCCTCTCTAGGAATTTGTGAGATTTCAGAAAAAAGAAGTATTCATTAAGCCCCCAGCAGACCTGGTGGAAAATGTATTTCAACTATATGCATGATTTTAGAGCTAAATCTAAATTAAGTAACCCAAAAGTTACTTGATTACACAACCCCTTTGGGGAATTCCCATTACACCATCACACTTCCTCTCCCCCCCCAATGAGGCAGCAAAGCAATAACGAGAACAGGAATTTTTTGCTCCATTCTTCCATTGATACATTCCAAAATTTGTTTTTTTAAGAAAAGACAAAAAAGATGGAAGTTATTTGACTGTAAGAACTGGAACTCCTACAAGATTATTTGAATAAGATAAAACAATTACTCAATAAAGATCTTGACGTGAAGGCCACCATCACCTGAGACAATAGCTATTGATAGGGCAAGTTTTACCTTGAAGCAGTATGTTCCTATGTTCAACATTCATTGTTTTGTGTCATTTAAACTATGACATGGGAAAGGCATATAAGAAAAGCAAAAAACGTAAGCCCTGTGTGGTACACCATTGAATCTTTCCTATTTTGCAAATAATTTATATGTGAGTGTGAATTATTTGTGTGTGCGTGTAGATCTAGATGTAGATCTATGTAGATATAAATAGTAATAGACCCTGAGGTATACAATAGTATTTTAGATGGTATAGCCAACTGCCTGGAAGCCATTGGGATAGTTTTCCCCCCACCTGTTGTCCTCCAGATATGTTGGGTCTACATCAAAATTCCAAACCAGTGTGGTCAGCTCTGTATCTGTAAACACAATGTATCTGAAAGGCCACAAACTGAGTAAGGCTGCATTATGGAACGACACAGACAGCTGTGAGACTAGGCTGAAGCTGCCATAACCTAAAGATGAAGCAGGCACATAAGCAGAGAGGACAAAAGCCAGGAATCTTATCTATGAGATCCCTTCAGGGAGGTAGATAAGAAGGAAGCAAGTCTTAAGGAAAAAACAAAGAATCTGAACCAGAAAGAGGAAGTTGGGCCTGAGCACATGGAAGCCCTCACCCCAATCCCATCAACTTGTACTTTTGGGGATAAAAGGGGTCCCAAAGCCCGCCCACTCTGAGTCGTCTTGGTCATCTGAGTCATCCAGACTTGGCGGCTTCCATCCCTCTAGCTAGTGCCTGGCAGCCTAGTTGGGAAGGACTTGGGTAAGTGTGGATGAGCACGTGTGTGTGTGTATGAGAAAGAGCAAATGTACCTGTAAAGTTTTGCTGTTACTTTAAATTCACTGGGTCTCCGTGTATTACAAAGAACCTCTTGTGCCTCAGTGTTTGGTTGGAAGTGATTTGTGTGTATCCCCAATTCTTTCCCGGCTGTTGACCAGGGCTGTGTGTCTGTCTGCTCCAGCCACACCTATCTGGAAAACCCAGGTAGAAAGCAAGGGGGCTGACAAGATCCGTGTGCCTCAACAGGCTATAAGTGTGTGAGTGAGTGACCATAAGCCGAACCTGGGAGCAGCGTGTGCAACACAGCCCTCCCACTCAGGAGATTATTCTTCAAAAAGGATCTGCAAACTTACTTTCAAAGCCAAGAGGCACAGAAATACTTTTAAACAAGGCATGGTGACCTTAGTTTAGCAACTCTATGTACTTTTTGGAAAACCATTAGCACAGTGTTGTAGATACCCAGAGTAGAAAACTGGGCTTTGTACTTTAGAATTTCCTTTAAAAGCCATCTTTATTATTGTATTCCAAGGTTGTAATACCAAGGACAGATGTAGGACCTGAGTAACCGCAACAGATTAAACACACAAAACAAAATAAGGATCTCTTATTGCATTTCTTAGCAACAAGCTTGTTTTGTTTGTTTGGAAATGGAGTGGTCAAAACGAGGCAGGCTGGTAGCCAATTACATTTACATTTACCTAACTGTGTTACTTCTTAAGTCCTTCTCCCACTTGCACACAGCACAAACACGCTCTGACCATAACTTTGTTCTGTGATATCCCCTTGATGTTGCTGTTGTCTTGTCCCCGGCTCAAGAGCAAGAAGGCTGATCTCCCCTTCAGCTGTACTGGTGTTCAAATAGCGTTTCCCCACTTATTCTGACACCCTCCAAGGCAGCTCCAAGGTCCATAAAATCTGTTGGACTTTGTCACCTATTACCTTGAAGGGAAGCCAGGAGACTGCACTGACTTGAAACACAGGCAACAAAATCAGGATAGGGAGTGGTAATGGGGACGGCTAATTCCATGCCGGCATAGCTTTCTGCCAGCTCATGGGTGGGTGGAGAGAACTTCTACTCAACAGTGGGGAAAAGCCTTTAGTGTACTATCGGGGAGATCACTATCTGCAGGCTTCATGCTTGTTCTTGTATCTCCACAAGTAGACACGTTAGAGGCCCATGTTGTAAAAAGGAAAGCTGAACATTCTGAAAGGTGTCAGCGACATTCTACACCTTCTGTGGGTTGGAGTCCTGAAGTAATGGATGATGAACAAGGCAAGAATTCAGCCTCTCCGTTTAGTCCATTTAGCTTGCAAGGTCACCTTCCCTGGGCCTAGTCTGGCTGCCTTTTAACAAGCTTGCTATCCTCCAGGAGGAATTTGCTAGGAAGCAGCACCACGGATTACCCTTGACTGCCCACAACATTCATATTGCACTGTCCCTTTTTCAGCAGCAAGGTGATGACCTCTTCTCTGCAGCGCACTGTCATCTCTATGGCAACAGATGCCATGACCACCAGGTGAGGGGGGCTCTCTGGCAACCAGAGTAATCTTTCTGTTTTGCCTTCAGATCTTTAGCTGAGTTGGACCCCTTCCTTCTTTCTGCGGCATCGGATTCACAGGCCTCCATGGTTACAGATGCCATTTCTTAGGCACCATGAAGAAGCAAATCCTTGAGGCCCGATGAATAGCTTCTGCCTACAGATAACCAGTGGGATTGATCCCATTTCACAATCCACCCTTATTCTACAGCCCTCAAGTGCAGTTTGGCCTGTGCACCTTGGGATGAGCGAGAGGGACCAGGGATCCTTCCAGTGTCCTAGTGCTCTTCCTCCACGGTTGGTTCCGCTGCTTCTGTGGACTCCTCTTCTTCTCAGCTTTGAGCAGGTGGCACACAAGAGCTTTGGCGCTAGCATGGAGCCAGCTGGGTACTGAGCTGGAAGAGCCCTGCAGGACCCCAACCAGGTCTGGCAGTTCCTGAGGCAGGCGGTAACGGGGAAGAAGGCGCAGAGCGCATGGAATATCCTGTCGGTCACACAGTTTACTGAAGTAGGCAATGACCCAGTCACATCGCTGGACAGTTCCAGGCATACCCTGAAGTTCACTTTGTAAACAGGCCATGGCTGCCCCAAAGAGGTCATAGGGCTCCGGGGCTTTCCTGCCATTGTTACTTGCCTCCCCTTGCCAGAGGCCATAGGCATGAGCACTGCCTGCGCTCCACAGCAGGAGCACCTGGCCCTGCTTCTGGCCCACGTGTTCCCGTTGGGCATACACCCAGGGCAAGATGCCGAGTCGTCCCACATGGCCCAACTCCCAGAGGTCCAGTAACACAGGGCAGCCCAGCGCCGACCGCAGCAATGCAGCAAAGGCACAGACCAATTGTTTGTGTTCCTCTGAATCAGGAGAATAGATCAACAGAATGGGACGAGAATGGTGCCGGCAAGGTACATCTGAAAGAAAGGAGAGAAAGGAAGTGAGACTCTTGGGTGAGAGTTGCCCCTTCTTTTGGGATAAGGAATGCTTCTCGCAGGACCTTGGGTCCTTGCTTATTGGAATCTGTTGACCTACCAAGGTACATTTGATCTTCTAAGATTAAGTTACTTGGCACGTTGTGTGAGAAGGAAAATAAGTATAAATCTAAATAAGCAAAGAAACAAGTAGGAATCTTCTCCTGTCATAGCATTTCACATATTTATCTCAGTGACAAGGCAAATGGGACAATGTAGGATTTTTTTTTATAATCCACCTTTGGAAGCCTCAGAAATAACTCCTTAAACCTAACCACCCACGGAAATCAAGTGCATGCACCTGAATCAATTCAAATTCACTTCTTGGTCCCTTCTTCTCATACCACCTTCCCCAATGCATGTTCCATTTTAGTTTGCTTGAACGTTTTTATTAACACTGTAGATCCACGTTGGCACAAAACTAAGCCAGCGCAGTGACAGTGTTTAAACGATGGGTTATTGAACAAGTTAGTATGGACTGTTCCATACATAATACTAAGCCCTAATCATCAGATCTGCATTTTGGTCTATGACCAAAACCAACAAACAGGCCACATTTAGCGTTAAATGTGAATCAAGTCTATACATGTTGCAAAAGATTATTGTTCTTCAGGGCTTATCCAGGCTGACTATGAGCCTCTTTCTCATGGAACTGAGAGGACTGCTGCAAAATTACATTTTCTGTTTCACTGCATGAGATTGCTAAAATTACAGAGCCAGCCTACCCAATCCACCCACACCCAGTATGCACCAGTCCTTCTGATGCTTTTACCTCTATGGAGCCTGTGGATATTCCAGTGAATGAGGAGGATCACTATAGCCAGCAATCCCAGGCCCAAACCTACAGCAAAGGCCAGCAACCCCCAGCGTCTGTGAGAAACTAGCAGAAAAAAAAGTTCGATGAAAACTGGTGTAAAATCTCTACCGAAAGTAATTCTTGACTACCCATGTCTCTCTGCAGAAATGTACGCGTGTGATATCTCCTACTTATCGGTTCTCCCCAGTCTGGGCCTGCCAGATATATTATACCGCAGCTCCTGTGACCATCTAGCTGGCCATGAGGTGAATTGCAGTCAAACACTTCTGGAGGCATCAGGTTGGGGAAAGTTTAAGTAGTACAAGTGAACATTTTCTAAGAGTTGACCCTTATGTGGCTAAGACAGCACCATCCACATAGACAAGGAAGCCACTAGCAAGCTCGGGGGAATCACAACATGTCCCATACTTGTACCCAAAAGGGAAACACACGTTCCAGGAGGGAAAATCCTAAAAACGATGACCGAACATATTCAATTTGCACAAGGCACTAAGACTCTTTTCCGGAGAGGGAAGGAAAAGCAGGAACTGAGTATAACCCAGTGTTTTTCCAACTTGGCCACTTTAAGATGTGTGGACTTCAACTCCCAGAATTCTCCAGTCAGTTGAAGTCCACACATCTTAAAGTGGCCAAGCTGGAAAAACACGGGTACAGTATAACCAAAGAAAGAATGGTTGACTGGCTGAACACATACAGAACTCAGGAATCTTTTGAAAATCACACCACTGAATTTTGCAACATAATTCTTTCCCTTTCTTGTATAGTATGTTAGGGGAATAAATGTGTTGCATTATTTGCATGCCAGGCAAATTTTTAAACAAAAATGCATTTTGTGAGACCAAGTTGGACAAAAATGCATATTAATTTTAGGGCAAACTTTAAATAAGATATTAGAAACAAAATACGATGAACATGAATTTAAGGTTGGAAAAACAAGAAACAGAGAAAATGGATTTGCTCCCTGGTACCCTACATTGCAACATTTTGTCTATGCTTTCCCTTGTCAATCCTTAATTGAAAGTGTCATATCAGTTCTTTCTTCTTCTTGTCAGTGCTACTAATTCCTCAGATTACTGTCTTTAATCATAGCATTCTGCTTTCTCAGGAATGCCTTAATGCTTTTCCTAGTCATCGGTTTGAACAAATTGTCCAGTCCTTCCATAAGAGAGACCCATGTTCTCTGGCTTGTTTCTTTAGGACCTGGAACTTCTCCCATATATCTGAGCAAGACCTAGCTCTGCCCATGTGTGAGAAGACCAGAACTGCTCTCTCTACCTTCCAAGAAGCACCACAGAAGGCATGATATAATTATCATTTCCCACAGTAGGGTCAGGCATTCTCCTGTTTATTCACCCTATTCTCAGCTGAACACAGTATTGTAACTTACCATCTGGACACAGGAGTCGTTTGCCAGCAAAGTGTACATCAGAACGCCAGACCTAACAAGTGAAAAAACAGGTGTGATGGGACAGTGGAACTCAGTATAGTGATGAAATGTGTTAGTGTACCTTTTTACTCCTGTTGAACTAGAATTTTATTCTTGTCCAATTGTTGGCTAATTTACAGGTAGTCCTTGCTTAGTGACTGCCTCAGTTACTGTTCAAAGTTACGATGGTGCTAAAAAAAACAACTTAGCAACCAGTCCTCGCATTTACAACCTTCACAGCATCTCTCTGCTCTTCTTTTCACTTGCTTATTTACCCCATATCAAGATGTCCTCAAAGAGAAAGAGAAAGAACCCCAGTTCTGCTGAAGGAAGTAGCAAGAAGCAAAGGAAAATTGAATTAAAATCGTAAGCACAGTTGCAGTCATGTGATTTTCTCTTAGCAACTGCTTCGCTTAATGACCAAGTTGCCAGTCCCAATTGCAGTTACTAAACGAGGACTACCTATAATTGACTCCTGTAGTACAAGAGGACAAATTTCACTAAGGAAGTACTCTTTCCTTAGTGAATTACTAAGAAAAAGAAGAAAGTAAGCTGATCCTTACCAGTACACAGCTTCTCAAGCCTCTCCAAGGAAGAATGAGGTTCAGTTCACCCAAGACAGATCCCTCTGGCTGCAAAACATAACCTTGAATTAAATCCAGGAAACATCCTTCTGCTGCCATCCATGTCAAGTACATTATTTCTTAGGCTTTCCTCACTCAACAGTCCTGACTGAGTTCTTTCTGGAAACTCTCTCAAATTCCTCCTCTTGAGACCAGGAATCACTTACATGGGTGATGGTATAGACAGGTGGTTCAGGTTTGCACTGGCTTGAAGATACCTGCTGGCATAAAGCTGAACTAAAGGAAGCCGGTATGCGAGAATGGAAGTTTAAGTGAAGTTGCAGAAATTTCACAGTTAGAGATACATTCCAGGCAGTACCTAGAAAGGAAGAACAAAGCTGGAGTCAGATGCCCTCATTGCTTCAGTTAATGCCCTGTTATTTCCAATCCTTTAAGGAGAAAGCTTGGTGATTTGGGGTATAGCTTGTTATAGAAAATATATACACTGTGCACACTTCCATAACACTGCTGCTTTCACTCTCCAATCTCTCAAAAGCAGCTTCAAGGCAATCCAGATTGGATTCAGACCTACCATCTGCAAAACAGTGCCCAGGGAACAAAAATCAGTGCCCATCCAAGTCCTGCAATAACCAAAAAACCCCCAAAACCCTCACCCCCATTCTAGGCAAAAGGAAAATCAGCTAAGTCCTGCCACCCCCACCCCCATCTACCTCCTTGCAACATCTTATTGTGTACATTTTTCTGGTCACATGCAAAACAAACACACAGAATCCCAACAGTTCCTCTGAGTGGGGGCTGGAAAAGTATCAAGTGTAGACTCTATCAAGTCTACATTTCCCCTTGAAAAAACTGAAGCCCAGTTCAAGAGGTTATTTCATCTATACCTACAATTCCCACTGAAAATGCAAGGATGCCATATAGAGATTTGCATTGTGACTTAAGTAGACTCACCTATCTGGTGTGGGCACTCAATATGGCTTGTGTTCATGTAAGAAAACTAAAAAAGATAAATTGTTGGAGTTGTGACTCATCATATCAAACTCTGCACTTAATACTTGCACACATTTAATACTCAAGGCTAATAAAAATTAAGATCCTCCAGTTAACCCTCTACCTTACCTTCATTAAACATTTGTCTTACAAACTCGAATGACAGAGTGCCCCAAACCAAAAGACTGAGCTATACTAAATCATTTAATTACTGCCTCAAGGATAAAGCCCATTTAAAATTGACTGACTATCCAGCTTGATTTTAAAGACTTCCAAAATGAATATTTATTATAATTTACAGAAAAATCTGTAATTCAACCAATAATAACAACATTGTTTTAAAAATTAAACTTTGCCAAAATCTCACTGGACCTCGTGTATTATTGCCTAAACTCTCATGACATTCTGTACAAAATCAAAAAGACCTTATGTGATTTGCCATCATTTCTAATTTATTTTAATTCAATTTGGGAAGGGAGGTGGGCAGAGCGGGGGTAGCTTGCAGACACCACATTACCAATCCCTACCTTAGATTATTCTTTCCTAGGATTGATCCATATTGTTGTGCATGCAATCTTAGCCCATTATAACCCACCTAGAGCTACCACATCATCATCGTCTAGCACTATTTGAGATATTCCCCAGAATTTTAAGTCAACATGCTTATGATATGCTGCTAATGCCCTATTGTCCTCTGGGAAATCTTGTATGCTTTTTATTTACTTAGTTTGCTTATTTAAAAGATTTATATGGCCACCTTCTTATACAATATAACCTGGGTAGCTAACAACAGTCAGACTACTATATTTAAATGTGTGAAAAACACATTTTTAAAAGACTTTCTGATGACTGTTTACTGTTTACTCAGTCTCAAAGGTTTATGAAAAAGTAGTTTGGGTTGAGAAGTTTTCCTTTGGAATGGCCCATTTTGCTCTATCCATGTAGCTTAGCTGTATACTTTCATAAGAGCACAAATACAATCTATAGCCTATAAACTAGATAAACGTCATTGCTTTCATAGCGTGCTTGTACCTCCAAGATTCCAGAGCCTTCCCTAGACTTGGACAGATGCTGGTAACAGTCTTTAAGAGGCAACTATCTTGTATGGACGTGATGGCAGTAATTGTTTGTGTGTGTAGATGTTTCTCTTACCTTGAAGCAGAGCTGTGGATCGACATCCACTTTTTCAATGATGTACGCCTAGAGTAAGAACTGCATGTTAGGACAATGGAAGGGGGGTATTATGAGACAAGAAGGACTTAATTCCACAAAGGCTGTATTGGGTTCTGAAAGTCACATACAGTGGTACCTCGGGTCACAAACGCTTCTGTTCACAACCAATTCGGGTCACGAACAGCACCGTTCGCAAAATTTTGCCTCCGTTCGCGAACGCCGCATCGGGTGACGAACAGGATCCGCGGCCATTTTCCCTGCCGACACACATGGTCGTGGCTTCCTGTAGGGAGGGGGACTCTCCCTCCAAACAATAACCGCCTCCCCACCCGCCTTCCTGTCCTCCACGCCTCAAGCAAGGTTAGTGTTCTCTCTCTTCGTACTGTACTGTACTGTACTTTGTGTCATATTTTTGTGGTTTAAGAAAAAAAGTACATATGGTTCAGAACGGATTAACCGTATTTACATTGAACCTTATGGGAAAATTTGATTCGGGTCGCGACCGATTTGGGTCGCGACCAGAGTCGCGGAACGAATTAAGTTCGTGACCCGAGGTACCACTGTATATCCCTAGTAAAGCAAACCCAATCAAGCAAGACTTCCTATTACTATATTCACAGGGACTAGGAATGGGGACTATGCTGCCTCCAGATGTTGTTAAAACCTGGCAGCATTTTTTCCAGTTAACAACTTTTATTAAAAAGCACACACTTTTGTGAACAACAGCACACAGCTATCAGATGCAACTGAGCGATTAAACTTAAATTGGGATGAAATGGGGACGGAGAAGCAAAGGGAAGACAGGTTGGTGATGCAGATGCAGATTACCTGTGAGACAGATTACAAATACCTTATCGATTCACAATTGTAGTGCATTAAAAACTCACTGTGTTTGTTAAGGCCTTTTGACATAGACTGCACTCAAATGTTCTGCTAAAGGGTCATTTTCTCAAAATGGTCCCTTTGAGATCTGCAGTGGAATGTCCTGGGAGGTTGATATGCTCTGATATTGCTTTGTCCTTGCTTTGAGTCTACAGTGTCTACAATGAGAAGCACCAGATGTTTTTGAAATGTAAGTCCCAGCAATCCCTGCTGACACGATCCAGTGAGAGATGTTAGGTGCAGTTCAGCAAATACCAGGGGGGTCTCAAGTTCTGTTCTCTCTTTGGATATTCCCTTTCAGTTCAGTAATGTATTCAAGACTTTTCTTTTTTGTACTCTTTCAAATGGGAAGTGAGCCTTGTGATGAATTTGGACAAAATCTGGAGGATGAAATCACTTACATTCACTTGGAGCTGGACACTTGCTGGGCAAGGCCAGCTAAAATGACACAGGCAATATCTGGGGATTGGACTCCTGCCCAGCTTAGCTGGTGAAAGCCACTAAGGAAATGTCAACAGCTTGGGTACAACTGGTGATGAATTCATCTTAGACAGAGCAGTAATGCCACTGGCACTGAAGGAGGTGGTGGTATGTCCCTCCTTAAGAAGCCTTCCCTCCACCCACAGTTAGTAATTTGGACATCTATTAACCTGTCTCCAACTTTTCCTTACAGGGAAAGGATATCAAGAAGATGACAGGACAACAGCTGCAGAATGCTTTGGATGAAGTGGATTATCTGGACCCTTTTAAGTCAGGCTTCAGACCTTGGTATGGGAATTGTAACTGCATTGGTTACTCCTATGGGTGGCCTCTGGTGAGATTGGAATAAGGAGAATGCAGCTTTCCTGGTCCTGCTAGATCTCTCAGCTGCCTTCAGTACCATCAGTCTTGATATCCTTCTGGATCAGCTGCAAGGTTTGAAATTGCACTGTTCCACAGTGTTTTTTCTCCTTGAACAGTTGGTTCCAGATTATGGTTGTGGGAAGGGGAAAAGTTGAGCCCTCTGGCACTCCACTGAAGGGTATTGCAAGGCTCAGTCCTTTCCGCCATACTGTTTAATATCTTCATGAAGCCACTAGGAGAGGTTATCTTTTGGCATGGGCTCACATATCATCAATATGTTGATAATACCCAGCTATTGAGCAGGAGATGCAATGGAAGTCCTGTCTGGATGTCTAGGAGCTGTTAGAGTCTAGATGGGGAGAAACAGGCTTAGGCTGAACCCTAGCAAGATGGAATGGCTATGGATTGAGAAGGTGATGAATTCCAGAGAATATCCATCCCTCACTCTGGATGAGTTAGAGCTGGTTCACCATCTAGGGGTTCTCTTGGATTTCCAGCTTCTGCTACAAGAACAAGTGGAGGTCATGACAAGGAGGATCTTTCCATAATTACACCTTGTGCATCATTTGCAACTATTCCTGGAACGGGAGGCTTTGCTGATGGTAATGAATGCCCTTGTCACTTCATGTTTGCATATTACAAGTTGGTCTACATGGGGATACCTCTGAAGATCATTCCACCTTGTTCAAAATGTAGCAGCCCTAGTAATTATAGGTGTCCTGGACTTCACCCATGTGGCACCTCTGCTACAAGAGCTACATTAGCTACTAGTTAACTGCTAGATGCTATTTAAAATGCTGATTGTCACTTTTGAAGCCCTATATGCTGAGGCCTGGTATCTCCAAAACGGCCTGCTCTGAGTAAATCTACCTGCCCAATGAGATTGGAAAGAGAAGCCAGATTAAGAGTCCTGCCTTTGAAGGAATGTGATCATCAGGGACATGATGCACAAGACTTCTCAGCGATGGCCCCTCTTCTGGAACAGGTTTTCCGCACATATAAGGTCATCCTCTTCCCTGTTTCTCTTCCTCTTCCATGGAGCAGTTCTTTTGACCCATCTTTTGGAGATGGGCCAAAAGGATGGTTTTACCCCAAGGTCTCCAAGCACTGTGAATTGATTGTGATTAGTTTTGGAATTTCAAATTGTTCTTAATCGTACTTACTGCAATTGGAATTGTAAGCTTCTCAGTGTCTTCAGACTGGAATGGCATAGAAGCCTGAGTAAATAAATAAAATAAATAAATGAACTCCAGAGGTACAATGTCCAACCATCTCAGAATGATCTTCCCCCACCTGCTTCTCTCTAATTTCCTCAGCCAGCGTGGCAGGTTGGGGGAAGCTCTCTTGGAATTTGCTTGAGAAGGACATTCCCTTAACAATATCATTCTGCCTTCCACCTTCTTCTTCCATCTGTTCAGGGGATGGAGTGTGTAAGCCTAAGGCCTCCACTAAGGTAGTAGGTTCCTAGAATCACTCGCTATTTGGCTGCCCTTCATCAAGGCACAAAAGCTTGTTACTCTCATCCCATTGAATATGACCTCCATGTCCCTTCACCTGGTCAACTTCAGTGGCTGTGGAATTGGGGATATCTTGACAGGCTGCTTCTGGAGCAGAACTTTCCTTCCAGCAAAGTGAGACAGTGGGATGAAGCAAGCAGCGGCCACTCAAAGATATAGCCATTTCAGTCTTGTCACTGGAACTGTAGTCATAGAACTGCATTGAGGACCAGAGATCTGGAGCATCTAGCAAAATAAGCAGAGAGAATGAATGAATGAATGAATGAATGAATGAATGAATCAATCAATCAATCAATCAATCAATCAATCAAATGTTTCTAAACAGATACTAATTTCTCAGTCTTTGAATTCCTCCTTTCTGTTCTGATATTATGACATTAATATTGTATTATATTGTACAGTATTCCCCTAGTGTTTATTTTGTTGGGAGAAACACTCTCTTTCACAGAAGCCTCGGACAAGGGCTCTATTTTGTTTAGGAATACTCTTTTCTACACCCTGCCTGCGTGGACTATAGCAATCAGTCTGATCTGTGATAAAGTATAACCCAAATCACAAGGCCAAATATGAGTTTTTCTCAGACAGGCAGACAGAAACTTTATTTTGGTCATTGACCAATAAAAATACATTCTATAAAACAAACAAAGCAAAATTATCCCCTGACATCAATAACTGTTAGCAATCATTTGTGGGCAAAGCTTACACATAATGTGGCAGAATTTTGCTACTTTTAGAGAAATACATTTATCTCGGTTGTTTAACAGATAATACAAATAAAAATTATCAAAGTACCCTGAAAATTTAAATAAAAGGGGGGCAATCAACTGGTGGTGGATGTCCTTGTAGAACTGACAATACAGAAGAACATGAGCTGTGGTTTCTATGCTACCCGTGGCACAGGGGCAATATCAGGTTTCATATGGGGTTTTCCCATATGAGGGACATTAAATTGGGCTAGAGATAAGGCTACAGACCCCTGAATTTGGGGACTGTAATATGATATAAATATGAAGCTGGTTTAGGCACTAAGATTTGGTTATTAGCAATTATATTATGAGAAAATGCAGCAGTTTCTGTTTGCCCGATATCTAAGATCCTTTGCCTTAGCATCAATCCAGCTTGATCTGACTCTAAGATTAAAATGGCATCACTGGAGAACCCATAGAGACTTAGTTCCTTTTGAATAGCTATTTTCCAAGAGGATTTGAAGTTATCTGCCAATATTAGATGGAGCAGTCCAATGGGATTGTGACGTAATCTTAACCAGTAGGTAAAGATATTGATCCAGAGATTAGATCCGAGTTTACCGACTCCTGCTTCCCGTCGAAGTACAGCATTTGGAACACAGCGGGTAACCTGGAAAACGTTCCTTAGAAATTGGGTTTGCACTCTTTCTAAGGTAGCCATGCTGCTATATGGTCCCAACTGAGCCCCATATAGCAGTTGTGCTCAGACTTTAGCTACAAACGACTTAATTGCAGCAGGGATAAACTGTGCTCCTCTGGAAAAAATAGTAAGTTTGGATAGCTGATGCAGATCTCTGTGCATTACAAGATACACAGTCCAGGTGGGCATTTCTGCTTACTGAAGCTTGAAAAACTATCCCTAAATATCTTAATCTGCTCAATGGGCTGCCCATCTAAGTTCCAGTATGAGTTTGGGAAATGGATTTAGGGTTAGTTGCAAGCAAAAGGTGCAAGCACCCGTTGAAAATAAATGTTGGTATTTCTATCCTTGCATTTCCTACCTACAGATACCCCTAGCTGAGAAGATATTCTGTTCTCCTGGGCAGAAATAAATATGGAAGAGAAAATGAGCCTATCTCTCTCCTGCCTGCCCGCCTGCCCTCCTTTCTTTCTTTCTTTTTCTTTCTTTCTTTCTTTCTTTCTTTCTTTCTTTCTTTCTTTCTTTCTTTCTTTCTTTCTTGCTTGCTTGCTTGCTTGCTTGCTTGCTTGCTTGCTTTCTCAGCCTTTTGACATGTTTCATATAAGATGAATCACAGAATAAATAAGTAAAATACTACATAGTTTCCAAGAAAAATAAACACATGACAACATCCTTGAAATAGTTCTAATTATCAACTGTAAAACAACAGTGAGTTGACACACAGAATGTAATTCATCCAAGAAACATAGTTTGAAATTATGTGAAGTGGCCCTGTTTTATCTTTATAAAAGTCCCATGAATTCTGCTTGGCTCAAAGAGAACAGCTAAGCTCATGCATTTGCAACAGCTACAATTTTGTTGAATCTAAATTGCCTGGGTTCACAAACCCCAGAAAGCCTAAAGCAAAGAAACCATATTAGGGCTGATGTTTGAATTTAGCCAGTGACAGCCAACCAGTCATGGTCTAGCCAACTAACTTGGCAAACGTTTGCTAAGCAGGACTTGGAAATAACCATCTTGAACCCCATAACTCTCTCTCTTTCAATTGGTGGATCAAGCAAGCATCTGCCCCTTTAGCAGAAAGAAAAGGAACACTGTCAGACCTTGACAAAGACCATTTATAGCCTACTCAGTGCAGAGGACATACGTATTTATTGACTGAGCCAGAGATTTAGTATGACTGTAACAGAAATGGAGAACTGATTTCTGTCATTCAGTTTGCCAATGATTTGGCAGAGCCTAGTTTTATCTGCTTTGTATAGGTAGAAGGTTTTTGTCTGTGTTTTTTGGGGCGGGGGTGTCTTCAAGTCATTCTTGACTCCTGGCAGCTTCCTGGACAAATCCATGAAGTTTTCCTGGCAATAATTTCAAAACTTCATTTCTTTCTTCCTAGGGCTGAGACAAAGTGGCTGACCCAAGGTCACCCAGCTGACTTCATGCTTGAGGCAAGACTAGAACTTAACATTCTCCCGGTTTCCAGGCTGGTACCTTAAACCGCTATTCTAAACTGCCTCTCTATGTAGAAGTTAGCCAATGAATATTTCATGGCAACAAGGTAAACAATATCACTTGATAAAGTATGAACAGCAATGTATTGATATATGTTTAAAAGCAGAGGCTAATAAAAAACCTGCTCTCTATATTGATCATTACTATTATCTTCCCTGTTACATTCCAGGTTACTAGTTTCCTGCTCACAGCAATCTGTTTCTTGCCTCCAAGCTAGTAGGCAGACTGTCTGACTGGAGAGGAAAAACAGGCAGGGCTCTGCAGGCCACTAAAGTATGGGCATCAGATATTTGCCATTTGTGAACTGCCCACTATCCCCATAACCTATGAAACCCCAGCCCCTCATCTCCCATTGGGAAAGACCACTGTCATCAATCTTGCCTAAAGCAGAACTCACAGGCTTCCGGCTGATCCTGGAATGGACACACCTTCTTGCGCAAGCTGTCTTTGTGGCTATAGGATGCCTGGAGAAAAGAAAGCTAAGTTAGAAAGATCCAAGTTGGTTGCTTCCCATCCTTGGTCTGGTGGTTGACCTCAGGTGGGGCCAAGGATGGGAATTGCCAATAGCCCCCCAAATGGTATTTTGCCTTAGGTAGAGTGGCCACCATCTGCATAGACCATCACAGGCATTTATGTTTAGGCATTCTATATACAAAGGAATCTCCGTGAAATCTGCCAGGAGACTGAATTACTATTTTTGCACAGTTCTTTAACCACTCTCCCCAGGTTTCGCACATTGTCCCACTTCAAAGAACCTCACTCAGAGCCTCTTGAGATGACACACACACCTCTATGCACAGACAAGGAAGTAGGAGCTCATACTGCAGCACTGCAGGGTGGTGTATGGAAACCAATACCTGGCAGGTAAAGAGAAAACAAACCATAAAACACAAGTAAGCAAAATTCTACTCTGAGTTTTACAAAAACCACAAGAGCCACCAATGACAACCAAGTAGAACAAAATATATTGAACATGAAACAACAAAGTGCCTCCAAACAAATTCGGAATCCCGGAATTCATTTTCACCATCATATCTGAACCGAGCTGGCAGTCCTTTCCTGGTCACCCCATTTATTTCAGTAGCATCATTTAGATGGGAAAAGCAGGATTATTGTTCCTACTATTTGATCATTAGGAATAAAAAAATCTTGTGGATCTACAGGTAGTTCTCATTTAGTGACCACAAGTGGGACCAGCATCTTGGTCATTAAGTGAAGCAGTCGCTAAGTGAAACCAGTCCTTGGGAATCTCTCCTGAGATTCCCAAGGACTGGCTCCAAAAGTTTTCATTGTCTTAGGCTAAGGCAGCAAACGATGCCTCCAACGGTGTTGACATCTAGAGCATAAAATCTTTAAAATACAGTGCATAAAAACACACTACTACTATATCTGAAAGTAGCAGTATCACAATCAGCTTCAAGGCACCCACCTGACCCTGTCTAATGATAGGGCCAGCCCTACCCTACTACATTCAAAAAGTGGAACTTCGGACTACTTGCTCTGATAGGCAGCCTTAAGCCTCTCTCGGCACAGCTTCCTACGCCTTCTCTGAGCGCAGAGGTGTGCAACTTCCACTGGCTTGAGGATCACATCACCGTTGTGTACCACAGCCAGGTTCACACTCCAAAACTGGGTGAGGCCACTTTCTATTTTACTTTCTGCACAAAATTACAAGAAAAATTTAATGATTTAATAATTTAATGATTTCTTTCTAGGTATCTGTGAAAAAAACAGGGAGAAAACTGGCCGCCCACTGGCCGCCCACTAGATGGCGCAGTGGGAAAATGCTTGGGAAGCAGGGATGAAGGGGAGCGTCATGGGCCACACCAGACATCATTTGCATTCCTGATGCCAGGGGCCAAACCAGAAAGGTTTGTTCCCCACAATGATTCCAGCTTTATTTCTACCAAAATGGTTTGCTTCCTGCAACCCCTCTGGCCTCAGTTTCTCTTTGTTCCCCATTACCACCACCACCACCCATTGATATTCCCCACATCTGTGTCTTCTCCTGCAATGATCCCACCTGCTGATGGAAAGATTGGTGCAGCTCTGTGCATTCCAGGGTCAGCTGGTGGCAGAGGCGCGCAGTGATGGCACGGCCCTTGGGAACAGACACCTCGATAGCACGGGCAGCTGGCACCCATTTGTACTGGAACTCAGGTCCTGAGGGGCGGGGGAAATGGGTAGAAAATTAAGTCTTGCCATATCGCAAGTCCCTTTATAACAAAAGTCTCCCTTGTAATTACATTGCTTCATTTATTTTTCCTGTTTCCTGTACAAAACTAGCCCCCTAATGTCAAGAGGCCACAAACACACAGCCTCCTTGTCATGGGACAAAGATGTCCCACTAGTTATTTTCACAGGACATGACTTCATGGCAGTGACTGTATCTTGCTGTCAGCTCACGCCGGAGGGATCTCAAAGACACTCTGTTCTGGAAGTGATGTTTTCCCTCTTATCCCAGCTTAAAACTTTCCAATGATTTATTGCTATTTCTGTTCTTCACTTACTAAATATTGAGCAACTCTCTGTGCCAAGATTTTTGATGTCCAGTAGAAGTAGTTTTGGGTTTTCTAAATATAGAATTGAAGAAGCTTTCACAAGAGGAGATACAAGCATGGATAAATATGGTTTATATGTCCTGTAAAGACATCTTACCGTTGGTGACTATGTAGTTTTGGCTGAGGTTTAGCATCCCAGGAGGAATGGTTTTCACTGAAACGTGCACCTTCTGTCCACTGTCCACCTGGAAACTGTCAAACTGCATCTGCCACTGGGAAAATAATACAGGAGTCAGGACTGTACCTTTCATTATTCGCTGCTTGTGCCTTGTGAATCAGGACAGATCTTGTCAGCCCTCCAAAGTAGGCCAGACTAGAAAGCCAAAGTCATGCAACCTAATACTAGTTATAGTAACATAATCTTGCCAGTCTGAATGTACTTCCCCCCCTCCCTCCCTATCTCTGTGAGAACTAGGGAGAGTTTTGTCTAAGACGCTTACTCGAGTCACAGATCTGGGCCAGACTTGATTTCTTTTATCTGACCATTGTCTTGGTTGGGGCTCTTTCTCCTGTTCCTCAAAGTTATTCCTTCTGCCCATTACAGATCCTCAGCCTAATTCAAGATAGACTAAAAATTACCACCATTTGAACTATCTATCTATTCATTGATTCATTGATTAGATTTATATTCCACCTTTCCTCCAGGAACTGAAGGAGGCATATGCTCCTTCCTCCCATTTTTCTTCCCAATAACCCTGTGAGATGGGTTGGGTTGAGAGAGATGACAGACCCAAAGTCATCTAGTAAGTTTTTTATGGCTGAAGATGGACCTGAACCCAACTCTCCTACGTCCTAAGATGCAGCTACACAGTAACTTCAGCTCAAGGACTCACAAATTGTTGTTTAAAGTCACGTACTGATGATGCAGCCTTTCTCTCACCAGCCTTGTGGATCATCAGCAGCACCTGATTTCCAGGGTCAGGATAACCGTCTGTCACCCCACCCTTGTGGATCAGGCACTACTGGTGATTCAAGGGGCAAACAGAGTCTAAACCAAGAGAGGAGAGCACTCTTGTTGTACCTGTGCCTGTGCCTAGTCCATTGGGTGGGAAGGGGCTTCTCAGTTAAGTAGGAAGGGACAACATCTACTATAATCGGACTGAACCCCATCACTGGATCTACAGGTTTATAAAGATCTAGCCTAGAAGAGATTACAAGGGGCAGAAATTCTATACCTACAGCTTTTCCCTGCATGGAACAGAGCACTTAACTCACTGAATTTCTGCCTGTTATTCAACCTGTATTGGTACATGCACCATCCTTGGAAAAAAGAAATTGCCAACTCAAGGCCCACAGGAATAGAAGGGCTTAGAAGAGCTACCATGAGAGGTGGTGCTGACTACCAGCTTGAACAGCTTCAAAAAAGAGTTGAACCAACTCATGAAAGTAATGGGGATCAATGGCTATTAGCTTTGATGGCAGTGTGGCCGAAAGCCATCTGCTGGGAGACTAGTGGGCCTCCTTGTGCTGTGGTTGGCCACTGTGAGAACAGACTGCTGGACTAGATGGGCCAGGGGACCAATCTAGAAGGGCTCTGCTTATGTTCTTATGCTCTTATGTTACCATAGACTCTGTAATGGTCTGGTGCTTCTGCTTTTTCAAGACCTGAAGCTTGCCATGGCGGTTAGAACTTCGAATGAGAAAATCCAATTCTAGGCCTTCAATACCTAAAGTCAAAACAAACAAGAAGGAAAGATCTTATAGCCTAACTTTCCCAAATATGGTGCCTTCCATGTATTTTATATTTATTTTGCATTATTTATGTATTTATTGGATTTACTACCCACTGCAAACCCAAGACTCTACAGTTTACAATAATGCAGCATTTTAAAAAACATCCACAATAAAAAATAAAATTACATAGCTATAAAATCATTAAACCAAAAGAAAAACAACACCCCATCCTAAGCATCATGTAGGGGCCAACTTCAGTTCCAGCAGGAGGCTACTCCAAAAAATAGGTGCTACATCTACAAACCTCCACATGTACCTCGAGGAAATAGGGGACTACCAGCTGGTTCTCCTGGGACAACCAGATCAGGTGGGTTGATTCTTGAGGGAAAGAGGTGGTTCATCTACCTCTTCTGAATAGATCACACTCTCCCAGAGGGACAGATATAGAGTTTGCTGCTGCTTTTCACCCTGAATATTTTTTGGTTTACCAGATTGGGACCACAACTAGAATCTTCTTTATCAGTTTGGATTAATACACCAAGTGTCCCTTTCTGGAAGTTAATGATCTTAAAATTGTGGTATACACATTGATAATTTCCAGGCTTGGTTATTGTGATGGAATGGAATTATGAAGGCCAGGCTCGGGGAGATAAGCATTTTTTTAGCTCACCGAAAGAATGTGGGAACCACAAGAGGATGAGCCTGGCACCGCCCTGCGGAATTCACGGTGTTGTGGCTGCCTGGCTTGGGAGCTGGGGTTTCAGTCTGGGAAGATTCTTGCTAGAGGTTGTAGCTAATAAACATAGCTGAACTGATTTTGCACTGTCTGTTGGAGTTCTTTGGGCTAAACCTGACATCAATCTTCCCAAGAAAATGCTTATCTCCCCAAGCCTGGCCTTCATAATTCCATTCCATCACAGTTATAATAATACACTGTACATAAGTGGATTTGTGTCTAGTCTGGAAACTTCAACATTCGGCAGCCAGGTTGGTCTTGGAACAATTCAAAGAGACCATGTGTTACATATCTGATTAAAACATTTCAGTGGCTGGCAAAATGTGGGCAAAATCCATGCGCTAGTCTTCATTTTTAAAGACCTGCCTGGCTTCAGTCTACAGAGAACACAATTTTTTGTATGAACCTCCTCCCTGCTTACTGAGATCATCTCAGAGGTTCAACTACAGTTGTCACCAACCTGTCCAGAAGCAAATTTGCTTTGACCCATCTCTGTTGCTCTCCCACCTCTTTGGAATGCTCCCCTTGTAGAGGTGAGAGACTTCACGTCTTTATTAGCTTTTTCAAAGGCCCTTAAAACTCATCTTTACATATAGGTTTTGAACTGTTCATTTTACTTATTAATTTTACCTTGCTTGTTTTAATTGCTATTTTAACTGTTTTTAATATCTCGATTGTAAATTGGTTTTTTAATGGTAAATCACTGGGAGACTTTGATCATAGGTAGTATGCCAGATTAACGAAATTAACTAAATTAAAACCAGAGTACTCCATTCCACCAGGTGCCTATAAGGGTGTTGGTATGCAATACATTTATGGGTTTATGACATCTCTTTAACTTTGGGGAAATTGTGTTGAAATATTTAACATCTTAAAAGTGGATTTCTTGTCCTCATGTTCACTGACATAAGATTATAAAGCTGCTCCATCCGCTTCTATGTCACAATTCTTTTCAAAATTATTGAAATCAGAAAAAGGTAATTCTTTTCAGCATCATTTAATCTTGTTTAATTTTCTAGCTCAGCACGAAGAATGGATGAGGTACTCCAGATTCCATACATGTATATCAGGGTTTCTCAACCTCGGTGACTTGAAGATGTGTGGACTTCAGCTCCCAGAATTCCCCAGCCAGCATGAAGTCCACACATCTTCAAGTCACCAAGGTTGAGAAACCCTGATGTATATGGAAGATATCCAGGTCCCTGCCTTTCTATCCTTTCAAAGAGTCCTTAAGACATGGCTTTTTCCCCAGGGGCAAGGTCAGAATGAGATGAGAATGTGAGTTGCGTCAGGGAAGTGTGGTTGTGGTGCCAGATTTTTCTGTTTTCAGTTTATCATTTCTGGTTTTATATTGTTTTGTTGGTTGTAAGTAAGTTTTTAGAGGCTTCAGATGAATGGGAGCACCTTAATAAAACTGAAACATAAAAGAATGCGCGGCACCCTTGAAGCTGGTGTGAACTAGGCTGGTTATAAACATCTAAATGGCTAGTTGTAAATACTTTATCATAAACATCCCCATAGCAACCAAGGCATATGTCTTGAAGGAGGATGTGTTCTTCCTGGCATTTGGCACCTTGAAGTGATTTGTTTCTTCTTCTTAGTAAGGGTACTATTCTCCTTAGAAGAGGGGCAGAAAGTAACTTGAGAACCTATTACTTACTTACGTATGCCTGCATAATCATATTAAAATGTATATGTGCATCCTTTTTCCTTCCCTTTTTCTGAAATGTATAAATATCAGAGCATCTCTTTTGTCTGCAGGGGTGTCTCTTGGTATCCCTTGGTAGGGTCCCCCTCCAGTACGTACTGTCTAATAAACACTGCAGTGAAGCCTTGATTATTTTGCTTCTGGGTCCTGTGTTTGATGCCACATAAGCCATCCAGAGTTGGTTTGAAGATGGGTGGCTATACAAACGTTTTATAAATAAATAAATAAATAAATAAAAATATTGGAGCCTGTCCCTTAGAAAGGCGTTCCCATCCCAAGCTGTGCCTTTAAGACTCCAAATGTCCTATCAAGTCTCCCCCAAACATTGCACCTTCAACAACCTAGGCTCTTCTTGTCCTCTCCCCATCATACCTGTAGAGTTCACAGCCAGGTAGACATGCACACATGTCTGTTGTTCATGCTTGCAACACTGAACTGTGCTTAGGACAAGGGCTGGCAAAGGCTGGGGTGGGTCTTCCCAGAGCTTCTGTCGGCATCGGGAACAGGGTTTGGGTAGAGCTCCCTTTCCTGTTGAAGAGAGTACAAAGTGAAGGATAGGCCGAGAAAAATCAATTTTTCCAATGTCAAGGAGAGAGAGGTCAACAGGGAGAGAGGATGTACTCCCAGTAAGTCAGTGGAGTCACAGAAAAGATGCAGGTGGGCTCAGGATGGGGTTGTCTACAGGGGTCAAAAAATTCAAGGTGGTGGTCTCAGCATGCAATTGATGCATGTAAAAAAGAGCGGACCTTTGGTCATATGGTTGCAGCCCTCATATTGACTTTTTTGACCGTCTTCCTCGTAGACATCCCTGATCCAGAATAAAAATTAATTCAAAATCAAAAGATGTCTCCTTCAAATCAAGCTTAAATCCTAATGACTTTATGGAAACATCTGGTATTTTCTTAGCAGGCGGGTGGATGTGGTTGACCATTGCCAACTTCTGGGCAGCTTTTGTTTGTTTGTTTAACCTACAGGCCAAATATTCCTTGGTGGTCTCCTATCCAAGCCCTAACCAACTTTCTAATACAGAGGAAAGAGCAGCAAATCAGGTTCTGAATCAACAACGTATGGAAGAAGGATGAAAGCGCGGAGAGCTTGCCCAGCGTTTGCTTAAATACTTCTAGGCAATGACTTTCTACAACCTCCTGAAGCAGGGACTGGCTTTCCCACATTGCACCAAACCATAATGTTATGGGGTTGGGGTTTTTTGTGGTTTGTTTTTTGGTTTTGGCTTAGCATGCTGGGTGAACCCACCCAACGTAGTCTGTAAACTACGCTTTGTGGTTTAGCATGCTGAGTGAATCCAGCCCATTGTGGCCTATTTCCCAAATCCTGCTTAAGCAAACCATGGTTTAACATGATGTGTGAACCCAGCCAGTGGTCTCCCTGCCATATGTTTTATTGTTAGGAGCGTTCTGCCTAATGTTTAGACAAAGCCAGTTTCTTGTAATTCCCAGCAGAAGCAACAGAGGACTGATGAAGTCTGTTGTGTCTTCTGTGTGAGAACCCTTCAGACTTGCAAAGACAGCTCACATTTATTTATACAGTATATTAAATTTATAAGCCAACCTGATCTGTACAATTCTGGGGGACTTACAGAAGACAACAGTAAAAACAAATGCAGAATAGCAAGTCCAAAAGCAAGTCCGGAGAAAAACAACCATCAATTAAACAACTGGAACATCCCACAAAAGGTCTACCACCCATTCTGACCAGGTCCTGGGGACAGAGCCAGGAGCCAGAGTCTCCTCAAAATCTTTTTCCCTCCTGGTTAAACATACCCACACTTTCAACTCTTCTTCATACAGTATAACCTGGTTTCCACATTGTTTTCAAAACTGTGTCTCCCTCCTCTGGACATCTGAATCTTTCAATGTCTTCTCCCTGTTGTACGGGCTGGGCTGGGCTGGGCTGGGCTGGGCTGGGCTGGGCTGGGCTGGGCTGGGCTGGGCTGGGCTGGGCTGGGCTGGGCTGCAATATTTTTCCCATGCTCTCTGGGTCTCATCTGCTACAGTTCTGGGCTCTGAGATATCATATTCAAAAGGGGCATATTTTATTGGCTATAAATTCAGATTTGGGAAGGGAGAGACTCAAGTTCCAGTCTCTGCTCATCCAGAACATTCACTGGCTAACCTGAAAGCTTAGCTCTCACCCTATCCTCATAGCGGTACTATGAGGATAAAGGAGTGGGAAATAGGGCAAGGTAAATGCCACTGAGAGTCAGTTGGATGTAGCGGTTAAGGCAGCAGGCTAGAAACCAGGAGGCGTTTAGTTCTAGTCCCGCCTTGGGCACAAAGCCAGCTGGGTGACCTTGGGCACCCCCTGTCTCTCAGCCCTGGGAGGAAGAAGGAGGCAAGGGCAAACCACTTCTGAAATCTTGCCAAGGAAACTGCAGGGACTTTCCAGGAGTCAAAAACTGACTTGAAGTCACCAAAAAAAAAAAAAAAACCTCACTGAGCTTCCTAGAAGAAACCAAAGATTTAAAAATTATAATTAATAAGTGTATGTGGTAGAGAAGCTGGTATCCCAACACCTGATCTTGAGGGCACATTGGGCTTACCAGAGGAAAAGAAAGATACTCTGCACAAACACTTATCTTTATGATTACTTTTCAAAATCCTTTAAATTCAAACATGCCCATGGTGATATCTTCTGGGTATTTTAATTTTTGTATTTGTGATAGGAATCGTTCTTCATTTATTTTAAGATAGTTCACCGCCCAGAGTTACTTGTTGAGATGGGCGGCCATGCAAATTGAATAAATAAATGAAGACGCCTTGGCACTATAAACAAGTTCTAGGGCAAAGTTTACATTAACTCCTATGCAACTTTTCTCCCTGGATGTGTTTGTGCTGGGTGCGTGAGGCTACAAAGCACAACGTGCATGTTTGTATAGAAAGAGAACAGACCAGTGCCTTCCAGTAAGTCACAGCAAAAGCCCACATATGTTTACCTGCTCCCTTGTAAGTGACTTATATTGGATTGCGGTCTGAATCAGCTGACCCATTCAAACACTCCTGGTGACACACTTGCCCGGTTTATACATCAACTAGGCTTGAATATGATTTGTTTGGCTTTGTCCTTGCATGATGTGCACACTCAGCCATTATTCTCCTTTTCTTGTAATCCAGAGATACACAAATACATTTACTGACTGGATAAGGAAGTTTACTTGGATTCTCAACTGGCATTATAGTGTCTATACAAGAGCTAGTTGTTAAGTCTATTTACAGTGGCTATTTGCACATGTTCCAGAGGAAGGAGGATAACAGCAAAATAGGGCAGGGTTTCTGTAATATTAACACTCAGCAAGAAGAAGGAGGCACCTTTTATAGCAAGGGCCTGGACTTCTTTTGCGATTCTCCAAAGCAATCAAAGCAATTAATGGGGGGATATTTATATTTTTATTGTTTTTCTTGTCTTGGTTTTTAATTGTAAGCCACCCAGAGTCACCCTCTGGGGGAGATGGGTGGCATATAAATTTAATTAATTAATTGGAACACTTGATTGACTGCATTCACACAGGGCTCAAGCAGGATTTTTTAAATCATGGTTTGCTAAAAGAGTTATAATTCAGTTTGGTTCACATAGAATGCTACTCCATGATAAGTGGGTTCACACATCATGCTAAGCTGGAAAAACAACCCCAAACTACATTATTGCTTAGTGCAGATATTGGCAACCATTTCACACCGGGGGACACGTTGGGAAGTCTGAGAGCACATCCACAAAATGGCTGCCTTCTACATATCTCTGCTGCTTTGGGGCACAACCTCCCACCATACCTGTCAGCCATTGTTTAGGCTGCTTTTGAACATGGGTTTATTGTTCTTTCAAAGCAGCACTAAAAACGTTTAAAAATAGCCCCCCAAACAGCTGACCAGCACACAACAACTTCAACCCTACTTGTCTGTGGTTAGTTGGGCTCCTTTGAAACCTGTGTTCACTGTTCTCTGAAAGAGCGCTTACCCCATATTCAAAAGCAGCCTGAACATGGTTTTGGAGCTCTTTCAAAAGATCATTAAACCCATGTTTAAAAGTAGCTCCATAACAGATGACAGATACTATATACACCCTGTAGTGAAGCAGGCTGTCTTCATATGGCCTTTCCCGTGGATCAACTGTCTCAGTAACAACTTTTGACAGATGCCTTTGAGTTCAGCAATCTGTGAAAACCATCCATCACTCACAGCAGTATTGGGACTGGTGGACAGTTTCCTTCCAGGTGGCATTCATAGAATGAGATGAAGATGATGATGACAATGACGATGATAATGGAACTGATAAATTTCACCGCCTCCCTCTCTCTAGCCTACAAGAAAGAGTAGCAGCTGTCTAAAAAACAATGCAGTGAGAGAACTGATTCTGAGATTCTCAGCACATGGCTCGATAGCTACTACTCTTTCAAGAGGCCTTCTGTTTAAAAAGTGCCTACGGGACGCTCAATAGCACTTCAGAAAGCTCCAGTCAGTCATTACACAGACAGATGCTACTGCAAAAGGCTGGGGTCTGATCTCTCCTGCAGCCAAGCCAAGATGACCACTGAGGGTCACGTTCACTGCTCATTGGGGAGGGAGCATGTTCGCAGCAGGCTCAAGCTGGGCAAATCCTAGCTCCTGAGGACGTCATCAGAATTTCTCCACACCCAGGCTTGTGCTGGAGAAGAAGGAAAAGGCGACTTTCAAATTGGAATGGCTGAAGACAAATTTAGCTAGGTATCTGGGAATGAGATCAAGGTGATATAATGATGATTTAAAAAAAAAAAGTTGACAGGGCATCTTCACGCCATGGGTAAGAGGACATGTTATAACTAAAATCAAAAAGCCATTCAAAATCCATCAGTGCAAGTGTAACAGTTTTTCAAAAGCTGGTGTGGTTCTTACCCCCAAAAGTTGTGCACCGCTGCTCTCAAGCCACAGCAGCTGAATGTCCATTTCTTGTCTATTCAAACCTCAGCCCAATTCAATGCAGTGAGATCTCCCCTCCTCCCCAGATTCAGCTTCCAACTGCTCTCTCCCACTGTGCTCAAAGTCAACTCAGAGTAGTCCCATAAGGATGCAAATTTTCTTACCCTGAATTCTGCAATCCTGCAAAACAAGGAAGAAAGGTAGAGTTAGTGGGGGAAAGTTAAATCGAAGGCCTCTTTCCAAAATAGACCATTCACCCAAAGTAAACAAGGTGTCTGAGCCCTCTTCAGGGTCATAAGTGTGTGCATTATGCGGATTGCCCAAATGTTTACTGGCTTTTGCCAACCCTTGTTGACTCCAGAGGTGACGAGAGATGAAGAAACAACTTCTTCACACAGTATCTAATACAATTTGGGGATTTTCATCACCGCCAAGATACCACGGTCTTGAAGGCCATCTACACAGCCTATTGCAACTTCACCGTATCTGTTCCTGGGGTTCGACTAATAGGGAGGCAGAACACAGTGGCTGACATAGCCTGAGTGGGATTTTCCAAACGGCTGCGATGCACCGTTGGGACTAAATCATCATGGCTTTTCTCAAAGTCTTCTGAAGGATACTGAGGTTCCCAGTACTTGAGCAAACGCTAACATTTCTAAGAATAGCCCAGCAAGGGGTTGGGGAGAATACTGCCGTTGCCCCCTCCCTGTGTAATCATGTTGCTTCATTTACCAAACTCTGGATTCACTTCAATACAGCCTAGTCAAAAACAGGTCCACAAAACGATCCTGCCTGCCCCCACCTACACAATCCTATATTAGTCATTTGCCGTCTAAGGCAAAATGGAGAACAGAGATGGGAAAGTTAGCGTCTTTCAATATTTCTCTCTGTGGTTGTTGACAGATGATTCTTATCGTAGGAGATCGGCAAGTGACAAACCTGCTTTTGCTCCTGTTCCGTTCTCGGTGTGGGGAGATTTGGCTAGAAGCACTCATTGTGCCCACAGATGTGGTTTTGTATTCCTGCACGAGGGCAACCCCTGCTCTAACCAAGTGAATGCATAAAGAGGCACACCTCTGATTGTGTAACACTTTGCCAGTAACAAATCACTGGAAAATATTTGAGCCGTGTATTTTTGCTGCAATGTTACTCAATCAGACAGGAGGTTCGGGGCGCAAGAGGAAAGCTGAGGATTTAAAGCTGGGATAGACAACCAGATATTCCCTGCAACAGGGTTTTCAGAACCTGCTGGTTATAAAAATCTGAATTTTTATTCTCTTTATATAGAGCAAAGCTCTAGTGATGGAAAACTGGCTGCATTCGCGTGAACTTTCTTTTTTCCTTTAAGTTTCTTACAAAACCCCATCATGTTCCACCAAACGCAGTTTGAAAAACCCTGCTCTGTGTGATTGGGACTTCTATTTCCATCATCCCCAGGCAGCCTACCAAAAGCAAGGGAATATGGGAGATGTAGTCCAAAATAGCTGGAAGGCCCCAAATTCTAGGGCCAAGAATACAGACTTCTATTTGCTACAAAGAATAAATAGCTTACTGCAGACAGTAAAATTTTGTTTAAATCTGTCTCTGCCAGCTTGCAACAGACTGAGAAATGGAAAGCAATGCTGAAGATTAGCTGCCTTTGATTTCCTCTTCCCCCCCATACGGTATCCATGCCAACCAACCATCATAAAGAGTTTTGCAACATTATTTTCTTCTTCCCTTCCCATCGCTATTTCCTTTTATGTCAGGCCTTTTCTATTGTAAGAATGATGGCAACGATTATGACGATTGATGTGTATAACCCCTTAGGAGTTTTTTTAGCTGAAGAAGGAAGGAGAGTAAAAACACTTTATAATTATTTTTGTTAATAAAAAAAATGAAAGCTGCTAAATGACACTGCTGGTTTTTCTGGCATGGAAAATAAGGTGAAAGAAAACATGTTTTTCTGTTAAGTGTCCATGTGTCGCATTAATGTTTAGGGCCCAAATATTCGGCTGGAAAAAAAAAATATCAGGAGGAAAACATGGGAACCAGGGCTCTGTGTAGAAGGGTGAGAAAAGAACACAGTGCTAATCTGGAGAAACTTTTATCCTACATTAATATCTAATTCATTTGCTCAAGTGAATACAGTCTCGCTATAATTACACCATAATAATCTATTTGAAGCAGCAGTAACTACATGAAAATAGCAGGAAAAAAAGAGCATTATGTAACCAAGTAAAGTAGAAAATGGGCAGAGAGTCAACGGTTTGTTTCTTTTTGCTACAGAAAGTGCCAACTGACAATCGTCACCTGCCATACTTAGGCAGTCACAAAGTGATGAAGAACAGAAGAATCTTGCCAAGAAGGACAAAATACCAACTTTCTAGGTGAGATTAACAGAATAATCAGCCTTCATGGGGTAAAAGTGGGCAGCTGTCACTGTCATGTTAAAAAGAAGCAGCAGCAAGTGATTGACAGGACAAAAGAGGGAGGGCAGCTGTCAGCCCTTCCCAGCAGCAGAGCACCTGGGGTTGCCAACTGACCAGTTAATGGCATAATAAGCAGAAATCAGCAGCTGAAGCATTCATAGGCACGTGAGTTAACAACTGGGAGAGTGTGAAGTTGTCCCTCCCCAAAGGGAATTATTGTGTTTTAGGAACAAACCAGCGCTTACATTTCTATGCACAACATAGGAAAACAACAAATGGAAAGCTTTCTCCATGATCCTGAGAATAGTTGTGTCTGCTAAATAACTCCCTGACACTCAGCTATTTTTTTAAAATGGAACTTCTACAGGTAGTCCTTGACTTACGACCACAACTGGGACCAGGACTTCTGTTGCTAAGTGATGCGGTTAAGTGAGTTGCGCCCCATTTTACAACCTTTTTTGCCTTGGTCATTATGCAAATCACCATGGTCATTAAGCTTCCCCCATTGACTTTGCTTGTCAGAAGCCCGCTGGGAAGGTTGCATATAGCAATCATGTGACCCCGGGACACTGAAACCATTGTAAATACATGCCGGTTGCCAAGCACCTAAATTTTGATCACATGACCATGGGGATGTTGCAATGGTAGTAAGTGTGAGGACTGATCGTAAGTCACTTTTCCAGTATTGTTGTAACTTCAAATGGTCATTAAACAAATGGTTGTAAGTCAAGGACTACCTGTGTATGCAATGTCCCTCAGCTTATCTGCAAGCTAAACAGAAGGATACAACTTCTGTCTTTCAGGAATCTACTCCTGTTAATATATGTATTATTCACACGTTATCTGCTTGAGCTAAGGCAAGAGATTATAGTTTCTTACACAAATGGCAGCTTATCCTATCTAGCCCTATTCTCCAGTGCAACTCCATCATGAAGTTGTAACAGTCGGAAAGTTTGTCCCTCCATCATTTCATTCCGCTTCTCTATGTTCTTCTCTGCTCTTTACTGAAACTTCAGAAGTTGTAGGAAATCTTTGTCGAGTTTATCATAGACTCTGGAAGTGATAAAGTTAGGGGAACAGGCTTATCCATTCCAGTTACCTATTTTTTAGAATTATTCTTTTGGAATGTCTTTTCCTCCCTCCCTTTCTTCCTTTTTAAGTCTCTGCATACATTGATGCACATTAGTGATGGTGCATTCTCCAATCCTGTCAGTTTCTCCGGTGCTGAGACATACAGTTGGAAAAAAAGGAGGAATTGGGTGTTGGCACATGTATGTGCATGCAAGAACCGATACTCTCTCACACCTGCATAATGAGAACTTTTACTTTATCAGAAAAAAGAATCCATTTATCTTCGCTGAATGCATAAATTATCCCTAAGAATCTTGGGTTTGCCAAGTCTCAAGTCTTGAAAAGTTGCTATTTGTAGGTTACAGCCTGGTTATTGAAACTGTATCATCTCCTGTGGTGCGATGGGTGGCTATATAAATTGGTTTAATAAATAAATACATAAATAAATCACCTGAACTGACTGTCAGTTCAACTTGCATGGGACTGGATGCAGGGATCAGGGAGATATTTACTTACTTAATTTTGCCATTTTTTTAATCCAATGCACAAAGTCAAGCTTAGCTATCATTCAAAATTCAAAGTATTCTGAATTGTATAATGTTGTTCATTAGTGTTTTAAAACACATTGATTAGGGAAAGATCTGTACAAAAATGCATGTGTTGGAGAAAATCATATACAAAATGCATTATAAAAGGAATTGTTTGCAAAAACTGTGAAGTTTAGGCAAAGTTCAAAAAATGCACATTAAAATACATGCAAATCTTAATGCAAACTATAAAAACAATCCAGTTCAATGATATGAACTTTACAGATTTGCAAAAGGGAAGAACTGGGAAAAAATCAAAATGGACCAATTTTGACTATTGCTGCTGGGAGGCACATCTTTCATTAAATTTTCAGAGAAATGCAAGTATCTTTAGCAACAAATGAATAAGTTATTCTGGTAACATCTTATAGTATGCATTTCCTGTCCCCAAGGCATTTAATGGTAATGCGAACATATAGAATTCTACGAAACTCCTGTGATCTTTAAAAATTCTTTAACTGTGTCTGCTGCACAATAACACACTTCTTAATGTTCACGAATTTCTGTATGAGAAAGACAGCTATTCTGCCAATCACAAGTGGGCTTTTAAACTATTTATTCATTCATTTTTCAACTGCAGCCAGTGTTTTTCCTTTAAAATGCCAGAAACCCCATTCCACTTCTTCCCCAATTTCTTCGCTCTCTTTCCAATACTCAGCCAATTCTGTTTAGGCTGCTTGAGGAATTATCCAAATTTTTCAACAACTGATTGGCTGCCCACGTCATACTAAGTGATAAACTATATTGCACCTCTGTGCAGTACGTGAAACCATTTCTTTTAACGATGTGCAATGCTGCCCGGAATCTATGTCCTTTGAGCTTTGAGCCCTGCTCCCTCTGGTCTTCTTTATGACTGACTTAGCAATGAAGTAAATCCACCCTGCACACGTTCAACCGCATTTCCCACTTATTATCACTTTACATAGTGAGTTGAGCCCTAACCTGCAAAATACATTGGAAGGTAAGCCTGCTCTCAGTTCCTAAGAGAAAAACAACACCGAAGACAGGCCAGACTGCCTCAAACTTTACATTTCTAGCAGCTTTGTTGGAGATGGCCAACGTGCCCTAACGTCAATGTTGCTATTGCCACCTGCTAATCACATTCACGATGTTGCTAAACACAAAACCTCCAGCTCTTGGATGGGTCACATCTGACCACACATAACAATACATTTTCCCTCCAACACATCCAGAGTCAGCCACAAGTTAGTGGAGGACGTACAGTGGTCATCAGAGACCAGAAGGATATCCTTTCCTCATGAGTCCCACCTCGTAAACCACGTGGCCTGCGTCTCTCCAGTACAGATCACGCAACGAACAGGCACCGGAGAAGGTGCCCACTTCACTACTCCTAGTATTCTTCATTCCCCTGAAGAGTTCAGTCCACAAGGTTTCAGCATGCTCACCATCCTCACCCATGCATCCTACGTGGGGAAGACCTCTTCCCCCCTCCGATCCACCCGCCCGAAATTCTGGTCCCCTGGAAGAGAATCTCCTTACAAAGTTGGTGAGGACTTCTCGGCAGGTACACGGCTGGTAGGAGTGGAGCGCAGCAGGCAGGAGACTCAGCAGGAAGGCGGTGAGGAGCAACAGGACCCTTGGAGTGGGGCTCCCCATGGGGTGCCAGGCTAGACCTCAGCTGGGCTGGAACATGGCTGTTGTTAAACAGTCCAAGAGTCAGATCTCAGTGTATCTAGGCCAGGACAGCTGCCAGCGAGTCTCCACCCCTCCTTCCCTTGCACACCGCTCTGCCCTGCCCTGCCCCAACCTAAACGATCTTGCTGGGCTGCATTCTTTGGCGGCTGCTGTTGCTGTTCTGCTAATGCTGCTGCTGCTAAGGACAGCCCGAGTCAATGGGAGGCGGGGGGGGGGGGGCGCAGGGTGTTTTTTTCTCTCGGCCCCATCGTATAAAGAGAGCAGAGAGCACGAAAGTGGCTGCCTTTCAATAAAATGTGTGAGTTGGAAAAAAGGGCTACCAGACTCCTCCTGATTTTTTTCTCTGCTCCAGCCTATCTTGACTTCTTCCTGGGGAAGTGCAGTCCAGCTGAGCTTAGATTAATCATTTCCAGTCTTAATTACTGGGGCAAAATGCGAATCAGTATCCAAGGAGCAACCCACAGAGCTCCCTTCTTCCAAAGACAGAAGTTGCCCACAAGAAATCGGAAGGAGTCACGAACAGATCCAAACCTACAGCATTCTGAGCAATTTGCAGAGCTAAGCAAATAAGTTTGAGTCCAAGGCAGCAGAAAAAATACACTTTTCCCACCCTAAACCAGTCTTTCTGTACAAAAATGATTCTTGATGAAAGGAAGGAAAATTGCCTTAGGGATTTGTGTAGACAAAGACTGGAACTCCTTCTTAACCTCAAAATGCCTGAACTCATGATAATTTAAAATCAAAGTGTGTACCTTTTATATCAGTCTCTAATTCAGATGTAAATATAGGTAAAACACATTTTTACCCCCCCACACACCCCGGCTGCAGTTTTGCAACTTGGAGAATTCCCAACATTGCACTTCCAGAATACAGCATCAAATCCCTACTTTTTGGAGGAACATTTTTTAAGTGAATTTTTCCCCTCCCTTCCAGAAACAGTTTTAAAACCTCCCTCCTCCAGGGCTAATGTTAGCAAGACACTGCCACATCTACTGCATCGCTTTGAGGCCAAAATAAAAAAAAAGTTAAGGGCAACCCCGTGGCTGCTCTAGCTGTGGATCTTGGGCTTTGCACCAGAAAACACAACAGATTCTACAAGCGAGAAACCTGCAGCGCAAGGTCATGGCCAAAAAAAGCACTTTCTTGATCATGACAAAGTCAGTCGCTGTTCTTTCTGTTTTTCAAAACAACAGATATTTCCTGTGTTTTGAAAATTCTCTGCAGACAATGCACCTCCTGACTGCCTGCACCCGGGGTGGACCCCCATCGCCGCCGATCTCCAATACCTCCTGCCTGTCCAAGATCAGGCAAGTGGGTGTGCTCCAGGTCCCTTCGATTAAGCAAGGACATCTATCTGGACCTAGGAAGCATGTCTTCTCTGCCGGGGCTCCTGCCCTCTGAAATGGCATCCCCTCGAGACGCGTATGGCTCCCACCCTAATGATGTTCCAGAAATCTTTGAAAACCAAGCTTGGGGACAGGCTGGTTGTTGAGCCCCTGTCAGTTTTCTTTGGTGTGTTGCGTGTCAGTTTCTTCCAAACATACATGATTTTTTTCCTTTTCCTTTCATTGTTCTCTACTTTTTTAAAGCTTAAGTTGCCCAGAGTGGCCTCTAAATTTAATCAACTAAATAAACAAATCTATGTAAATAAACATTTTTTCACTTGACTCTTCAGAGTTTAGGGCAAATAAGAAACTGAGAACTAGTAATCAGGGTAGCACTGTCAAAACAGGGAATGGGATTAATTTAGGTTGGCATTCACTGCTGCTACCTATCTCCATTTATTCTACCCTGCTTTATCTGACCGAAGCATATTCCATTTATATTCTTCCAGTTGGCACTCGCCAGCATAGTATATGAACCCATTGTAATTATGGGAGGCCTGTGTTTTGTCCCTAACGAGTGGGCAGCCGTACAGATTGAATAAATAAAAATAGATAAGAACATCTCTTAGCTTCCAGAGTTGAAGGGCCAGAAGGAGTATCATCATCCAGATCAAATTCCTCCTATCTCGTCATCACCTTTCCCAATCACCTCTCTGTTTATCCTCCTTCAGATATGAACAGTGTTTAGGCTTACGGCAGTCTTCCTCAACTTCAGGTTCTCCAGAGGAGCAGGATTTCAACGGCCCAAATTTCCAGTGAGCATACCCATGAGCCTCAAAGACGTTGAAATTCAACATATCTGGAGGACACGAATATATTAGATTATTGTTATTATTTGTTGGTTAAGCATACCTGTGATTCTACTGATTAGGCAAAAGACTCTAATGTCTTCTGGTTGATCAGTAGGAAAGTCCCAAGAATGTGGATCTACTTTGTTCTTCAGCAGATTCTTGAAACTCATCACCTTGGTAAAGTTAAACATGCTCTCAATCAATTACCAGTAGTTTTCTTGCCAGCAGTAACATTGAAGTTTGCCTTTTTCTGACATGCTCTTAGAGCTTCCCAGTCTAGCCTACAGCCTTGGTATTTGGTGGTCTTTCATCTAAGTTCTAATGAAGCCCACCACTGCATACAAGCCCAAGTCAAACCAGGTCAACCTACTGCTGGCTTCTGCTGAAATACAACAGCCAATATAAAATACAACTTGCCTAGCTCTCTGTATTGTGTGCGCTGCAGACAACTGAAGCATAGCAAAGGGAGCCAGAACATCTGACTGAACACAGATTTTTGTGGACAGAATGCATTGATAAGTATAAATTCAGGTAAAGATAAAATCCAGATCAAATCTGAGTCAAATCTGAATGTCTTTTTGTTAATCCAATGGACCTAGTAATAAAGGTAGTTAGACTTAGCCAAGTGGGGTCTATTATCTATTCTCTCTCTCTCTCTCTCTCTCTCTCTCTCTCTCTGTGTGTGTGTGTTTTACCAGAATCTTGAGATCCACCCACCAAGATCCACCCATCCACAAGGAGATTCATCTATTTTAGAATTAAAGAATTTTGACTCTATCATTTGTTCCAAAACTGAATGGAGCTCCCTATTCTTCCCCAGAGAAACCTTCTCCTGGTTCCCCAAATGTTCTAAATTCCAGCAATATACATTTAAGAAGATTGGTCAGTAATAAAACCATTGTGAATCAGAAATCTGGCTAATCTACTAAAAATCCCCCTGATCTGCCAGTAGATTCTAATGTAATTCCTACTGGCCTCTTCCCTAAAATACACAATATTCACCAGGTAGGCTTAGAGTTACTCAGTTTCCAGTTCCAGTTCCCCTTCTCACATCTCTTTCAACCAGGCCCTCTCCCCACCTACAGAAAAGCTGTACGAAGAACTGAAATGCAAAAACTAGGCCATGCTGTGGGCGACCTGTTTTAGCTGAGGTTTCCTGTAAGGCTGGCTTGACAGATAATGGGAACACTGAGCACTCAATCAGAAGCCACTATGGTGAGAGGCACATGCAGCGGTTCTAGGTGACAGACAGGCAGGGGAAGTCTTGCCCAAACCCTACCAGCAGCCAACCATCTTGACTCAGCTCAGCCAGCCCTGAACTGCCATTGGTGTGAAGAAACAACATCTTTGAAGGACAAAATATCAGGGCAAGGTGTCTGTGGGGGGAGGGGGGAATCTTGATGTTTGAAGAGCCATACATTTCAAAAATCAGAAATCCCCCCTTTTTTATCCAGCCTGGCTAAGGTGAGCTAGTAATGGGGTATTGACCCAAGTCAACTTAAGATTCCAGAGCTGCATGTAATCCCTTCCCCTCTCTATGATCCAGCTTTGGGTGAATCCCCGGAGCTAAGGTTGGGCTCTTCCCCATAGCCACAGTGATGTGGTTTCCACATCCTTTTTCCCTTGCCTTTCTTGTCTGTCCTTTCCCCAGCCCAGCAAAGTTGCTGCCTCACATGAGGACAGATTGGTGGTTTCCTTTTTTTCTTTTAACCAGGCTAAAGTCTCACTGTACTTGTTTATTTTCAAGGAGGAGGAGGAGAAGGAGAAGGAGAAGGAGAAGGAGAAGGAGAAGGAGAAGGAGAAGGAGAAGGAGAAGGAGAAGGAGAAGGAGAAGGAGAAGGAGAAGGAGAAGGAGAAGGAGAAGGAGAAGGAGAAATATACATTTTTACACATTTTAGAAAAAGGACAGTCAAGAAAGGCAAGGAAAAAAAGACTAAAAAAGAAAAATAGAACAAAAAGGGAATAAGCAGGTATTTACCAGCATTATAGCATTCAATAAGCTTGACATTGTTAGATGAGAATTTTCAATATTACATTAGTTAGTTTTACATAACTGAGTGTCTTGAATATGTGAATATCGTTTTAAAAATTTCAGGCCTCCAATTAGTATATAAATATCCATGATAATAATTAGTACAGTATAAATCATGAAGTAAGATAAGGAATTACAGTCATTTCTGTCTGCACAGTGAAAGATCTATTGTTATTTAACGGATCATTGAAAATTGAAATACTAAGACTTTATGTCAAGAGAAACCCAAGGAACAGGACTGTTTTGAGTTGTTTCTGAAGCATCAGCAAAGTGGGGGTTGAATGTAGTTCTGGGGAAAAGATATTGGACTGAATGGGAACTATCACAAGGAAGGCAGGGGACTTTTTCTACCCAGGTTGGAGGCTTCTGCTAGTGCTGCTGGGAGCTTCCCCTTCTCTGCTGTCTGACTGCCTTCCTCCCACCCCCAGCCCCATCCCAAGCACAGATCCCTCATTACCTCCCACCATGGGGATCCCTGCCTTCACCTCTGTTGTTGCTGGACAGCACCACCGCAGCCACCCCAGGGAGTGTTCCTGATGTTGCGGTAAGCAGAGGTAAGGGCAGGATCGCCACGGTGGGAGATGGAAGAAGTAACAGGTAGGAACATCAACCTTGTGGAATACCTTCCATGCAATCAGTTTTGCTACTGGAGCCAAAGCAAAGAAGAAAACTTTGCCTGCCAGACGAGGCTCTGTTCTCTCTGGCAGTCAAAGGAGGCACTGAGCCCCACGGCTGGATGGGAGGGGCTGGTCCTGCAGTGGGTCAACTGAAGCCCTGCAGGTCACTGATCTCCCTCAGACTCCTATATGCAAGCTGGAATGTTTGCACTGAGAAGTGCTTGGACGTTTTTCCACCCAAAAACCTCCTTTCCTACCAGATCATATGGAAGGCTCCAACGTGAGGTCATGTCCCAGGGACCAGCAAGCAGGCCATCTGGGAGCTGGGGCAAGCGTTGTGTGGATAATCCTTTTATCCCATGCTCCTTAGATCAAAGAACCTCTTTCATTCAGGATTTAATTCTAATGGTTCTTTTTGAATGAATAAGGAAGACCATTTCTTCCTTTGGGGGGGGGGCAGTCATGGAAATGAGCCAAAGAGGTTTTTGACAGCACTAGATAGTGGGCAGGGAAAAAAAGGCTGATTTTGCCCTGCAGCCCTCTAGAAAGGCCACTTCTGCCCCGTGCACTGGAGATGGGAGGAAAGTAGGTTGGTTTAAAAAATTGGAACAAAGCCAGAGTAAGGCAAGCTATTTTCAGGGCAGCCTTTGGCAGGCCCTGACTACTTGGCAGGGGATGCCCACAAGAAGTTTTTTGGGAAATATTTTTTACAGAGCTAAAAACAAAGCTAAACATTTACAGAGCTAAAAATAAAGCCTAATAAAAGAAGCTTAGGGCAATCACTACAACAACAGTGGCCAAAGTTGGCAAACCAGCTGACGTGGACAACCTCAGAGGTCCACCCCCATCTCCTCCTGATTCTGTATGTGCTGGGTGATCACCGGGCCAGCCCAACAGTGCCCACCTTGCCCAGAGTGCCAGGAAAGATGACGGGTCAATCACAGGAGAAAAGTTTGTCCCCTTTTCCTTCCAGCCAACTGCTGGAGTCCAATATTATTTTTTCTCCGTCCCCCACCAAAATTGATTGCTAGTTGATGCCAAACTGCATTGTTCCGTAAATTTTGCATTTTTATTGCGAGAGATTAGCAAACAGCAAACAAGGTTGCAAATGGCAACCAATGTGACTGTGGGGCATTGCAATGTCACATTTGGGATCCAGGCACCAAGCACCCAGATCACAATCACATGACCATGGGGGCGCTGCGATGGCTGGAACTCCGAGGACCAGTCGTAAGTACCACTCATTCAGCACCGTCACAAGTTTGAACGGTCACTGAATGAGTGGTCGTAAACCAAGGACTACCTGTAATATCAAGATTCTGTTGTTGGTGAAATTGTGTAACATACTTTTGCTGCTACTGGCAGTTCCATTCAGCAGAAGTCCATTAAGAGTTACCAGAAATAACAACATATATATTTTAACCTTAATCAAATAAATCAGTTTCATATTCCTTTCCTTTCCTTTTAACACAGTAACTTATCATTTTCTCTAAAAAGACAACAAAAAAATCATTCTTCCCATATCTTATCTCTTATCTAAAAACAAATCTTTAAAGCCTCATCGTTCAAACTTAATCAAGAAAAATCCATTAAGAACTACCAGAAACAGCAACATATTAAAAATCTTGATCTTTAATCCCTTCAAAAAGCATCCCACAAATTAATTTCTTATTGTTTTCTCTTTGTCTCCTCTCAGAAACTCCTTTGGTAGTTTAACACAAACTAGAAATATCAACATCTATCGACTTTATCAAATAAGCCAACTTTGTAATCCTTTCCTTTACTTTTAACACCAAAGCTTATCACTTTCTCCGAAAATACAACCGAAAGAATCTTTTCTTCTCGTATCTTATCTTTAACAAATCTTAAAAGCCTTGTCATTCAGTCCTGGTTGAGAAAAACCCATTAAAAGCTACTAGAAAAAACATCATATATGGTTTTTAAACTTGATCAAATGAGTCAACTTTATATTCTTTCTTTTTGCTTTAAAAAAAGTTACTGATAAGTTACTGAAATTGTTTGTACTTATCCTGATGAAGGGAAAGGTACTTTCTTTATATATCTTTTTTTCTTTTTCTTATATTTTTTTCTTTCCCCCTTTTTTTTCTTTGCACTTTTCATTTTTTTATTTTTTTATATTTTTCTTAGTTTGTATTAGTTTTCTATCTCTATATTTTTAAACTTTAATAAAAATTATTATAAAAAAAGAAGTCAAGCTCACCTTAGGGGAGTCTGAAAGGCTACAGAGATGTGGAGAAAAATTGTCCTTATGCAGGATAGGGAGAATATTGACACTTTTGAACTTTGGTGTTGGAGAAGACTCCTGAGAGTACCGTGGACAGCCAAGAAAACAAACAAATGGAATATTCAACAAATCAACCCAGAGTTCTCACTTGAGGCACAAATGACCAGGCTCAAATTATCCTACTTTGCACATGTTATGCAAAGACCTAATTCTCTGGAAAAGCCTCTACAGGTAATGCTGGGAAAGGTAGAAGGAAAGAGATGACCAGCAGCAAGGTGGTTGAACTCAGTTATAGTGCCCATGAGTGCACCAGTGGAATACCTGAAAGACCAGGTCATGGAGATAATCTATGTGGTCGCTAACAGTTGACAATGACTTGATGGCACATATCAATCAATCAATCAATCAATCAATGTTTATTGGAAACTGAGAATCAAATCACAATAGTTTGTTCAATAATTGTTTACTGGATAAACCATAGCTTTACAAACGTTTAAGACATAATTACGATTTATAAAGCACAAGAGCTATGTTTATACAACCCCAAAGTAAGAAGGATACAAAATCAACTTGGCACAGGTTATGCCAGCAGCGTTGGTTGAAGTGGTGCAAGAAAAGATGGGCAGAGGCTGCTTTCGTGGTTGGCCTAATGATGGGTTGAGGACTATGCTGCGCCTTCACGTCCTCAACAAGCAGTTCGTAGGGCAACTTCATGTTGAAGCAAGCAGGACATGCAGATCAGCCTCCAGGTATCTGAAATTTAGTAGAAGGGAGAGGGAAAAATGGACAGTCAGAATCATGATAATGGTGATCAGTGAGCAGGTATTGTTTATTTGAACGCTTACATCTGCCCTATATCAATAGATTCTCTGGAGAGAATGTAATCAATAAAACAAATAATAGAAGAAAACCTAGATAAGAACAGCTTAGAGGCCAAAGTACACAGCCACTGCCGCTGAGTCTCCAAAACATAGAAGAACAAGCTTCATTTTGCACCAGGCTGAAATCAGTGTCTGGGCTTGCTCAAACTGGGCATGAGGCAATTCTGTAGCCGAAGCAGCCCGGCCATGCAACCTCCTGCTCCCACCGATAGGATGGATAGAAGAACCTCTGAGGACAATCCCTCTTATTATCCTTCATCCTGCTTACCACATATTTCCCCCTGCAACCTGTCTACCTCAGGAACGAAGCTGCTACTTATTATATCACAGCGAAGGGTTCCTTTGCAGCACAGTTATTGGAAGCCTATCTTGGAGCAGGTAGAATGGTCTTTATGCAGGTAGTCCTCAGGTTACATCCATTTGTTCAGTGACCGTTCAGTTATGATGGCACTGAAGAAACGGACTTCTGACCAGTCCTCGAAGTCCCGGCTGTCAGAATGGCCCCACAGTCATGTGATCAAAATTCAGGCCATCCCACATTTACAACCGCCACCCCCCCCGCTGCCTGCCCGCCTGCGACACCCCCCACACCTGTAGCACTCAGCTGCGCTCCCTAGTGCCCGCCAGCAGCACTCACTCATGCTCCCCAACGCCTGCCCACAGTACCCGCCAGCACTCTTTAGTGCTCAGCTGCAGCACCCCCTACCTGCAGCACCTGCCTGCACTCCCTAGCACCCACCCACAGCACCCCGCCCCCCCGCCCATAGCTCTCACCCACAGTTCTCACCGAGCGGCCTGCTTGCCTGGGACTCCCGCTTCTTCCCACTTAACGACTCACACGGTCCTGGGGATATGATGGCAACCGGGACTGCTGGGATTGGTGTCACTAAGCACTGCGGTCATATGCCATTGCACTTTAAGACCACGTCGCTTAGCGACGGAAATTCTGGTCTTAGGATATTAATGGCTTGACATCAGGGCAGAGAGCAGCCATTTGCATAATCACATGTGCGGTTTGTACTGACAGAATGCTAAAAAGCCAAGAGGCGTTACATTAAGGAGCTGTTCCTATGGGACTGTGAGTGTTATATATTGCCTGTAATTAAATATAGCAATCTTTCCCTTTTATCTGAGCAGTGTTTTATTCCTAAAATGTCAGAGCCCTGGGTTCAAGCTTTAATCACAGATGTGGGCAGGCTCTGTGATTGCCTTGTAACCCACCCAGAGTTCGGTTTTAAGATAGGCAGCTATATAAATGTTTTAAATAAATACATAAAATAAAAATCTAACTTTGCCAGTAAGTATCTCAGATTGCTGAGTGGGCCACAAGGAGGGAGAATGATACATATGTGGCCCATAGTATCATATATACATAGTATGTATCTGTAATAAAAGCTTTATATGCTTAATTAATTTACCTTTAAAATAGGATGGTCATCTTAGATTTGTTGAGTATATATTAAGTGAAGATTTTTTTCTGTCTAATCTTCCAGAGGAGTCTTAAAGTCACGTCCATCTTCTTTTAGGGTGGTGTTTCTCAACCTTGGCACCTTTAAGATATATGGACTTCAACTCCCAGAATTCCCCAGCCATTATACCCAGCACTGGGGTGAAATGAGCTCTTAGTGGCTCATGCTGTATGTTGAGATAATCAGGAGCCTGAACTTGAGAGCAATTTTGATATATTCTGTTAGAATGCAAACTTACGAGGTTCGTCTCGGAGCCGGGAATGAACACGCAGGTGGTTGCTTGAAGGAGAGAGAAGACTTTATTTCCCAGAGCCAGATACACAAGAGGATCAGCTGTCAGGCCCAGGAATCCCTTTTACAGGGAAAATCCTTAAAAGGTGTGAAGGGGTAATTAGCTGGGATTCCAGGGGAAGGGGCATTCAGTGGAGGGTGTAATTGACTAAATCTTTAGAAGGGAGGCACTCTGCTGAGCTGGGATTTCCTGTGTTTGCCCGATCTGGTATTGTCTAATTGGAACGTAGATCTCTTCTGGAAGAAATCTTTTTATGATTCAATTTTTGGGTTTAAGGAATGTTGGCCCTTCCTGCCTTGGAATTCCTATTCAATTTTGGGCTAGGGTGGAGGACTCTTGATTCTTTCTGTTACGTCTGAATCTTTTTAGGTGAGCCCATTCTTACTGTAATTTAGTCATATGCCTTGACTGCTGTTAAGATGAACAATGGTTTTTGTTGTTGTTCAGGGTGAGACAAATGGGAAGCTTTGACTTCCTGCTGACAAGAGGGGGGGAGAATTTGATTTCCTTCTCACAATTCCTGTGTGCCAAGCCCCTGCCAGCCACTCATAACTCAGAAAACTAGAATCTTACAGTCTCGTTAGTCAAATTTATTGTCAAAGATATTGCAAGGGAAGGAATTAGGCTGCAGAATCTTGGAAAGTGGACATTGTACCGTCGTATTCCATTTATCAGGAGGCACTTTATGACATGGCCTCTGATCCTTCATTCTAATTGCTCCTTGATGCAGGGCAGATGTTGCTACCCATCTGCTTGATAAGGAAGGACAATACAGATGTTCTGGCCCTGTAGTATGTTGCAAGCTGATTTTCCCATTCCCAGCCTTATACAATTCTATTACATCATACCCGTAAGGGAATCTGTATCTGTGGGTGGGGAAATGCTGTTTCAGAAGTGGTGCTGAATCACCGCCTTGTGTTTCAAGAAGTAATCTGTGCTCCCACTGGAGGATATTCTTCCCTCGCCTTATCTCCCAGCTCCTGAGTTCCCATCATAGCAGCAGCTGGCCTGGTCAAGAAAGAAGCCAGAACAAATGCAAAATTGCCAAGACCTGTACATCAGGAGTAGGAGTTCAGATTCAAATGGGAAGGCTTTGACGGTTTTTAATGGTGATGGCGGTGGTGGTGGTGGCTCTAATACACTTCCCTCACATAGCTTCCTCTCTAGATGCACCCAATATTTTACTGCAAAATAAGGGATAATGTTCACAAATAAATGCACAGAAACACATGGATGGAGGATGGTTGGGGGGAATCCTAGTAACTTTTTTTCTGGAGATGTGTTTTAGGCACTGATCAGCTAAAGATGATCAAGACAAGGCACTCAGTTATTGATGAAGGAGAATTTAAGGACCTGAACCCAAATACATCTTCCCCAGGAAAAGAAGGCATTGGTCCAGCGTTATGGTATCAAACTGAGCGACTATTCCCTCTACAAAAATACTATCCCAGGAAAACTAAAATGGTCAGCTCAGCCATAAGAACAAAGACATTTTCTAAAGACATTTAGAAGGTCAAGGAATGATGATAACCTGGGAAAGGATACGGAGGTAGGAAGGCAAAAGAAAGTAATCTCCTAAAAAGAAACAGTGTTCATGGAATACTGCCTCTTTGTTCTTTCAAAGCCCCACTGTCTTTGTAGTCCTGACCCATTCCCTCATTGTTACATCTGAATGGCCTTATTGACCTCACTAAGTATATGATCCATGCAAATACTCCTTGTTGTGTAAATCCAATCACATACCTTGCTGCTGCATCCAGTCACATGTATGTTCTAATCTGGGTAAATCTATAAAGAGGTATTGTTACCCCATCCTTCTTTAGCCCTCTCTTTGCCTCCAGTGCTGTCAGTAAACCAATTTGTGCTTCAGTGTAATGGGTCCTAGTCTCCGGTTTCAACCAGTCCCTGCTACATTGGCTGATAGGTGTCTGCAAGCAGTCAGTTCTCACATTGATAAACTTGGCTGGGCTTATAGCATCCTGATGTTTGAATCAATATGCAAATAGTTAAAACAGGCTGAATCAGTCTCGGGTGCATTTTAATCTGAATTGAGAACGGTTGGGAGATGGGAAGGCTGGTCAGCTGGAAGAGCTTGTAACTTTGCATGTTTGTAAGCAGATCATGGAAGATGGTAGTACTATTAGGTGAACTGCATTTGAGGTTGAATTGGAAGTCAGAAGTCTGATAATCTACTGCAAATTGCACAAAGATCTCTAGAACTAGAACTACCTTCTGATTCAGGCTACATTTGACAAGATTAGCTGAATCATGATTTACTCAATCCAATATTCTAGGTTCTCTTGACAAACTGAACCACAAACTAACCTCAGGGGCTCAGTTCATACATCACACCAGACTAAAAAGTAGTTGACTAATTTATGATTCAGTGTCGGGCGAGCACAGTCTTGGAGTTTGAAAGGTCTTTTAAACTAAACTGTTCAGATCAGCCTCCCTCAACTGGTGGCCTCTAATATGTTGGGACTATGAGTTGTAGTCCCAAAATATGTGGAGGACACGTTTCTATTATGTTGGGGAAGGTTGAGAGAGAAGGCAGTGGGTTCATACATTAAGCCATGACAAACTTTGGTTTGGCTTAGACTCTACGTACTGCCAACATGCCATGTCCAGCAAGCTTCCTGCACGCAAAAGCAGCCAGTCTTTAAGGCAAAGGGTCATCTCTTCTCGTAACAAGAAAGGCACTTTGCAGTTGAACCAAGTCAAGAAAGACTCTGCGAGACCTCAAAGAAGACTGTGATCTATACCAACATCCTTTCTTTGCCATCAACAGCCATGCGAGAGATCCAGTCACCTGAACCAAAAGAGCGTGTTGCTGTCCCTCCTGCCTAGAAAGGCTTTCTGGAGCAATGCCTCATTCTGAGGAAGGGTCAGACTATAGTTTAAGGTGAAGGGGGAAGTTAGCTAAGCTGTGGAAAGCTGGCAGTTAAATTTTGTTTCATATATTATCTAGATGGGGCTGGTGTTGCCTCTGCATTTCTTTGAAAGCCCAGGTTTAGGTTCAACCTGTGTATGAAGAACAACACCTCAGGCTAGACTGGATGATGAGGTGGGGAAACCCCTTTGTCCCACCACTTCTAGGCACTCCTAGGCCTGCAATAAACAGCTATCTTGAGTCATCCATGAGCTAAAATGGAATTCTTAGCCTGACGATGAGCAGTTGAAAGGAGCTTGCCGGGTTTCCCATTCATACTAAGCAATATTACTGAGAAAAGGAATAGATCAGATATTTCAGCTATGAAACCTTGCATGCTATCCCAAGAACCAATTCCATTCGAATGGATTGTGTACTGCATTGTTCTTCAAGCTTGTGCTTTGCAGGTAGGTTGGCCTTCCAGTTTGAGCTTGCTGGCTGGGAATATAGAAAGTTACAGTCTAAACACATTTTGGAAACCTCAGGTTGAGAAGGCTGCTATGCAGCATTTAAAAAACAAACAACAACAAATTTGGGCCAAACATATTTCTACTGACACTGAGCTTTGTATGTTGACAGATTTATAGTTGTCAAGCCCCATGCCATGCCAAAGGAGCAAGAACAATACAAACTTCAATAATACAGGTAGTCCTCAACTTACAACCACAATTGGGACTGGAACTTCTGTCTCTAAGTGATGCGGTCGTTAAATGAGTCATGCCCAATTTTATGACCTTTTTTGCTATGGTGGTTAAGCAAATCATGCAGTCATTACATGAATCTGGCTTTACCCATTGGCATTGCTTGTTGGAAGCCCCCTGGGAAGGACGGAAATGGTGATCATGTGACCCCAGGATGCTGCAACTGTTGTAAATACATGCCAGTTGCCAAGTGCCCAAATTTTGATCATGTGACCAAGGGGATGCTGCAATGGTCATAAGTGCAAGGACCAGTCATAAGTCACTTTTTTCAGCACCATTGTAACTTTGAACAGTTGTTAAACGAATGGTCGTAAGTTGAGGACTACCTGTATATCTTCAGTGCTAGTCTGACATAGGTACAGAATCTTGGAAACTGTAAGAATTCTCCAGCCTCATTTAGAGTGAGTTGATAGAGTCTCTTTGAAAGAGTTGAAAACTCCTTCATGGATTTATTTCCACCTGGGCTAAGTTTGTTACAGTATTTATGAGAAAAGCTGTCAACTCACTCGCCTGCCACTATCTTGCGATTGTCCATGTCTATCTTCTCTTCCTTTTCTTTCCCAACCTCTCCACAATTGCTCAAAATAATGAATCTGGATTTAACAGAAAACTCTAAATCACTAAGAAAGGGATGGGAATCTAAATGCATGGGGTGCAAAGTATGTTAATTAAGTTTGCATTGGGAGTGATTTGAATATGCCTTCTATGAATTTTAGCTTGTACTAATGATGCCTAAATTAGAATCTGTAATAGCATGTATAAATACGTGGGTAATTTTTTGGTTCTCTTTTCCAAGGTGCCTTACTTCTTTTTTGGAAATGCTTAAGTATCCAATTCCTTTTCCTACCTGGGGGCAGTAAGTCATTTCCAATATACAGTTCAAGACTCCATTCTATTCTTTACTTTGGAACAAGTCCTACCAGGCATATTGAAACTAATTTCTGAATAAATATGCATTCAATAGCACTCTAGAAAAACTAGTGCTCTGAATAATCAACCCTGAACTAGAACAAAAGCAAAAGTAGCAATTTCTTTTATTCTGTAAAAGGTGTGTGCTTGTAGTATCAAACTGCCATGCCATACAATATTTTGCTTCTCCTCCTCCTCTTCCTTCAGCTTAATCTCAAATGCAAGTTTTTCCTTGGCTCTAGCTATGAAGAGAATGTAAAGTTAAGCCACAGAAATGCAGTATTTGTAGGATTTTATCCTAAGCAATGTAGATAGCTGAAGTTGGTGAAAGTCAGCATTTTTAACAGTTATGTTTTGGTCTTAGGAAAGCTGGGTAAGGTGAGGGGTTTCCTTACCTTTAATTGCATATTAAAGGGAAATAGAAACTAACATTAGTTAGCCCTTCTAAAGGGAAGTTAATTATTGTCAAATGGACAAACATGGCCAGTTTATTTAAGTCCCGTTTCCCAAGTCTTTCTTTAAGCTATGCAGCTTATTAAGATGAGCTAATGGGAGGGGACTGAGATGAAGAGAGGAAAAAGAATAAATTAAGAAATAATTGGCTGGTTTATAGCAATTCAAGCAAGGCCTGATGTAAAGCATTTCAGGTATCTGATGTTAAAGCAGCAATTCTGGAATGCATAAAAGTCTCCAGGGATGTGTGTGTGTAATAACTCTGTTACTGATCTGTTCTTCTATACGTTACATTCTTTTTTCTGTAATTTCATATAGCTCATTTATGGTAACAACAAACTTCTTATGTCATGAAAACTATGTGTCAGAGTCTGCACACTCATTTCCCAAGTTCAGTAAATCCTCTGGACTCTAATTAGTTCCATTAAAGATTTCTTTATTGAGAGAAATGCACAGCATCTATAGGTTGTTGAGTCTAAGCATTTCTATGCAAAACCCTTCAATATTAATTTCTAGCTTCTGCAGATCCTGACACTATGAAAGGTCGACCGTGTAGCTTAGACTGTGTGACCCGCTACTCTTTTTAGTCAATGTTTGTTTTATTTCATTTATTTTATGCTACTCGGTTTTATTGTTTACACTTCATAGCCTTATTTTAGCCTTTATAGTTCTAATGTAAACAGTAGGTGCTATTATAGTTCTAACATGAATAGTAAACACAATTTTATAGTTAGATCTTGGGATTACAAAGTTTTGTGTTAATAAACCCTATAATTCTGTTATTAATATTTTGTTCTATACCTTAAATTCTTATTCCTAAAATGGTTGCAATGTTATATATACAGTGGTACCTCGGTTCACAAACTTAATTCATATCGTGACTCTGGTCACAACCCAAATTGGTTGCGACCCGAATCAAATTTCCCCATAAGGTTCAATGTAATTATGGTTAATCCGTTCTGAACCATATGTTGTTGTTTTTTTAAACCGCAAAAATATGACACAAAGTACAGCACGAAGAGAGAGAACGCTAACCTTGCTCGACGTGACTTCTGGTGTGGAGGACAGGAAGGCGGGTGGGGAGGCGGTTATTGCTTGGAGGGAGAGTCCCCCTCCCTACAGGAAGCCACGACCACGTGTCACAGCAGGGAAAATGGCCGCGGATCCTGTTCGTCACCCGATCCGGTGTTCGCGAACGGAAGCAAAATTTTGCAAACGGTGCTGTTGGTGACCCGAATTGGTCGTGAACAGAAGCGTTCGTGACCCGAGGTACCACTGTATTTATATTGTTCTACAGCCAAAATAAAGATGAATTATTATAACGTCATGATGATTTCAACATTAAAATCATATTCTTACCATGCTTGAGACCACCTCTGATCAGTTATCATTTTTAGAATAATATTTGGCATTATTGCTAGTGTTTTCTCGTTGTCATGATGCTTGACATACGCTATATCAGCAGCACTTACAATATTCTCATCAGAAGAATGTAGGACCGTATAAAAGTTCCTGACAAGGATAAAGACAAGGATCAGATCTCTGGTCCATCTATATTGCTGGTGCTAACAGGCAGCTGTTCACCAAAGTTTCAGGAAGATGTTTTTCCATTCCATTTTGCATATACCAGGAATTGAACCTGGGGCCTGTTTACCCCAGCCCCTCCTTAAAGCCCATAAGTATGGTGACCATATTTTCTTGGGAAAATTAAAGGACAAACCTGAAAAAGGGGCAAATCAGAAAGAGGTTCATAAGGATAAAAATGTTATAACTTTGCTCTAAAAGGGAAATTCAAGAGCAAAACCAAGAAACACTTTACAAAAGCACATATTCTAATAAAAAGATCTAAAATCAAACAATTTGTGTTAATTTATTTTAAAAAAGACAATTCCATTTCCAAATTTTTCACATGATTGTGAAAGACTGTGCATTAAGTGGTACCATTTGTACAATATAAGTTAAATGACCAAAATAAAGGACAAAAATGAGTTTTTGAAAAATAAATAAATCTAAACGACAGCTTTCTGAAATAAAGGACTGTCCTTTATAATGAAGGAGGCATGGTCACTGTACCCATAAGACAAGACAATAGCAAAGGCAGATTTGAATCATGGACTTGCTGCTTCCCAATTCAGCCTTCATATATTAATTTAGATTCTCATGTATGAAATGTGTGCGTGCCCATGCACCAAGTGATAGCCCAAAGACCACTTTTTTGCTTAAAAACGAGGGAAGAGGGAATAGCCTTGAAGGATAGGGGGAAGAGCCACTACCAGGTCAACAGTCAGATAAAAGGGACGTGAGCCCTGGCCAAGGAAGTAACTTGAGGAAACGTCTCAGACAAGCCCCTCCTTAGTTTACACAAAGATAAAGGGAGGGGAGAAAAACACCTTCAGACTTGCAAGGTTCTGTTACTTGTAGCTGTTACAATAAAAGTAGTCCTGACCTACATGGCATTGATTTCTTCTGGCCTACCTTTTAGGGCTGACACTTCCTGAGGTAATACTGTAGCTGAGAGCAAAGAAGGAATGACACTGGAGGCCCTTAGCAGTGCCTTTCAGCAGTTTGCCTCTCCACGGAGTTCAAACATACATTATAGAGCCAAACACCTTTGAAGCCAAAGGGGAAAAGGCCAGGGCAGTGATTCTTAAAGGGTGGTCTTAGGACCCCCATGGGCCCCCCAAGACCCTCTCAGGGGTCCACAAAATCAAAATGATCTTCCAGCCTATGTTGCAAAATAGTACAATATTAAAATCCCACCACACAATTGTGAGAATGGTAGCAGCAGCAAAGGCGTCAATTTTAATTTTAAATATGGTAAATATTGATAAATATAACCCATACAAAGAAAAGCTGTTTTTAGGATCCTCCATGGTTTTTAAAAGTGAGAAGGGGCCCTGAGAGAACAAAAGTTTAAGAAACACCAGGTCAGGGTATATTCAGAAAGGAGGAAAGATTAACTTTTTCAGTCTTCGCTCTCCTCCCGCTCCCTCCTCCCACTGCCATCCATTGCTGTTCACGTCCTGGCAGAATGAAAGCCATTTGCTGCATATAATCTGTGTCTGGTCTTTTGCCAGAGTACTAACTTGTACTTGCTAGCCATAAGAAGCTTTAAAAAAATAAAAATAAAAATCAATCAAGGGCTCCCTCTTGTGCGAACCATCTATTTTACAAGTTAGTAATGTGCTAACCCAAGTAGCATCTCCCTCCCTTTTATGGGCGCTACCATAATGTTCATATTCAGTATTTGTGGGTCTGCTTGTATCATTCATTCATTCATTCATTCATTCATTCATTCATTCATTCATTCATTCACACAATTTATTAGCTGCCCATCTCACTATTTCCAAGCAACTCTGGGAATGAAAATAATAACTAAATCTGCCCCGTTCAGGGGCATGAAAGTTGTTTTATATCAGCTCAGATTGCTTGCTCATCTGGTCCTCCAATGTAAGGCTCTCGAAACGCTGCTAAACTAGAACTCTTGCTGTTCCCAGCCAACGTGAAAAACGGTGAATGAACCTGATGCTGGTTCTCCCTGATTTGAGTCCAACACTCTAACCCCTACACTGTACTGCTTTTCAGAGGCACAATGGGATGTGATTTTGGAGAATTGAGTGAACACGTTTGGCCCTTGATTCTGTGCAAATGGGTTCCTTTCTCGTAGGTTTTTAATGTAAAACAAAAACCCGGCTATTGGGCTCTGACCAAAAATCAGAGGAACGAGGTGAAAAATTCTGATAAAATTATTGTAATCCAGAAAAAGTCCATTTCTGAGTGACCAGGAAGGAAAGTTAATAATTTATAGCCCATCAAATTTCAAACCTCTCTCATTCTCCTGTAGTGCTACAGACTTGGATTTTCATTTTCTCTAGTCCTTCTAGCATCCCTTGATGGTAGATATGTGTTTTTATTCTCTGCATTTCTGTTCTCCCTTTCTGATAATTCCCCTAAGTCAGTGTTTCTCAACCATGGCAACTTTAAGATGGATTTAAGGATTCTGGGAGTTGAAGTACACACATCTTAAAGTTGCCAAGGTTGAGAAACACTGCCCTAACTTAATTTTCCAGCAGCTAACTGAGATCTGATGTTGCAGGGGCAATGCACTCCATTTTCTCATAATCCCTGAAAATGGGTTATTCTTAGCTAAACTGATTAAAGTCCAACTAAGGGTCACGTGTTTCCCATCATTATGTGTATTCTGAACCACAGAGATTCCAACCTACAGTCCTCTAACTCCCAATTTGTAGCCCGCAGACCACCCTGGAAATGGACAAATATATTGGCTCTTTTTTGCATTTTAAGGGTTCAGAGGCAAAATGGTGCCCACTCCTTTCACCTTTTAAAAATCCTAGCATCCTAAACTTGTCAGACTAGTTTTTTTCTATGTTGACAGAATTGAGGGAAAAAAATAAGGGCTTTGTTTCTGCAAGGCTTAAGGCACCCATTTCAGACATTATATTCCAATCTCCCATGACATTATTACTAACACCCTCTCTAGTCCTGGAGCAGGATAGGAAGAGTGTTGACGCCTTTGAACTTTGGTGTTGGAGAAGACTCCTGAGAATACCCTGGACAGGCAAGAAAACAAACCGATGGATCATCAAACCAACCAACCCAGAGTTCTCACTTGAGAAACAAATGACCAGGCTCAAATGTTTCTACTTTGGACACATGATGCGAAGACCCAGCTCTCTGGAAAAGGCTCTAATGTTGGGAAAGGTGGAAGGAAAGAGAAGAAGAGGACGACCAGCAGCAAGGGGGATGGACTCAGTTACAGTGGCGATGGGTGCACCATTGGGAGACTTGAAAGAACAGGTTAAAGACAGATCATGATGGAGAAAATCTATCTATGTGGTCCCTAGGAGCCAGCACTTACTTGATGGTACATAATCCATCCAAAAGGTAAAGAGGCAATCATTCCTATTCCTAGTTTAAATGAATAAGTAAATTGTTGGGGAATTTATTTATTTATATTTTTTTGTTTTTATATTTATGTGTCAAATTTATATGGCTGCCCATCTCATGAAAAGTGACTCCCACCCTTTTACAACAAAGTTATAAAAACAATAAACATATAAAAAAGTCATTACTAAAAAAATTAATCATCAGCACTTTTAAATTATGGAACTAATGTATGCAGAGGTGATTGTACAGAAGGCATAATGAAATCTGCACCCTCCCTCTCCTGATTTTTAAAATGCCAATATTTGCCCACCCAGATCGTGTAAGGGCAATGGGTGAGAGGCCTCCTTTGTCATGTAAGAGCGCTTAAGATCTGTACATTCATCTCATTCCTGTTTGCAATTGCTTCGTGCAGATAGATAAGTTTATTGGCAATGGAAATACTTTGGCTTCCTATTCGTTTTTGGAAACAAAAAACACTTCCAGTTTAAGGGAGACTTCTGTGCTTTTTGTCCGTGTGTGCTCACTGTGAAGGATACCACATGGTGATTAAACATATGTGTAAACATACTTTAGAAAACCAAGGTTGGAATAAGTTCCTGCTTATACTGTAACTGGCTTATTTAATCCTCTTTTTTTTTTTTGGTGCTTGCAGTAATATTGCAGATAACTAGAATTGTTGAGAGTGAAGTTTTTAATTGTATTTCACAGCACCGGGCGGGGGGAGGAGTGGGAGGGGGGCAGAAGATGTGTCCCCCAAAGTACAAACAGCAATTTTGCTACAGTGTATTGGTGAGAAGTTTCTTCCAGTTCAAATACATTTGTGTTTTCAACTGTGGATGCAGGAAAGAATTCATGGTATGGAACAGAGCATAAAATAGAGTTTTTCTTCACATGCAAGTAACTGAGAAAACAGGCAAGTAGAGCAGGAGCAACAATGATCAGTTTCAAGAACGGAAAGTAATCGTGAACAGATATACTGTAACCACAGTACCCAAAAGTATGCATCAAAGCTGTCTCTTCTGGAAAGGGTGGGTGGCGCGAAGTAACTTAGGCATCAGAAACAACATCAAAGAATAAGAGCCAGCTGGAGCATACTCATTACATCCTGGCCCCAGCCAAAATCAGAAAAAAACATTGCTTAATTTGCCTGCAATTTTTCTCAGGTCATCTCAAATTATTTCAGTAGAAAAAAAATGTGGCTTTTCTCGTTGCAAATGTCTGCCACTTTCCTAGCATCATAGTACAACATTCCAGGAATAAGCATCCCGTGTATATCACGTACCACAAATTTCTCAGCTTATCATAACAACCATCGGTTTTCAGAAATCTGCCAGTGGTAAACCATTGCCCTGTGATTTTTTTTTTCCAATCCACATTTAAAACAGTTGCTAGCTAAGTAGCTGCACCTAGCTGGCCTTGGCTGATTTTCACAAACTAAACAGTCAATTTGGTGTAGTGGTCAAGGCACCAGGCTAAAAACCGGGAGACCGTGAGTTCTAGTCCTGGTTTGGGCACGAAAGCCGGCTTGGTGACTTTGGGCCAGTCCCTCTCTCTCAGCCCTAGGAAGAAAAAGGAGGCAAGAAAACCTTTTGACCTCTTAATGGCCGGGGGGCTGGCAGGCTTTTCTTCCACAGAGGTCTTTATTTGGTTACTCTAGTTCAGGGTGTCCTACTTCAAGCAGTTCAAAGTAGATGACCTAGGAGATTTCATCCTATCGTGCACTTCAGATGTACAGTACTTGTTAAACAGGGAGCTAATCAAGCTTTTTGCAGGATTGATGTCTTATAGTAGAATGGCTGAGCAGCCTCCATTTTTTTTGGAAAAATAAAGCAGAAAGAAGTAAACAAGCAGAAAGTCACAATATGGCCCACTTTAAAGAGCATAACACTGAGAACAGAACGGAATTTAGTTTACCTTCCTAATATTTTATAAACCATGATTTGATTTGCTAGGTTTGCACATTGCACTAAGCTACAAACAAGCAAACCCAGATTTCCTATTCTCCCTGGAAGCTTTGTCCTTCTCATTCTGCTACCTTCGGATACCCTGCACAATACAGCCCATGCTGAGTCCTCTTTTAAAGCTTTCTAGTAAATCCTGTCTAACTTCTTGACCTCATCCCAAACTGAACCAAAGCACATAAATGTATTTTTTTTAAATCCTGTAATTGTTGTCTCTTATAAATGGTTACTCATCTCCTCAGAAAAAATTCATAATGCATTGATTTGTACTCCATTACCATAAAAAGACTCAGTGATTATGTGACTTCCTCAGGGCAGGATTTTCATAGGCTTTTTAATACTGTTGGTATTAAACATTGTCAAAAACACATCGTTTCACAGAAGAAAAATCAAGTGCATTAAGAGATCACTCTGTAAACCTACGGATGGGTTGACCCACTGAAGTGGTAATCTTATCAAACCTTAGATGGCCTGAAATTTACACTACCCCTTTCCTTCAGGTAAATGTGTTTGTCAGAAGTCAAAAAGAAAAATCAGCAATTTTAAGCTTCTTCAAGACACTCTTCCTCCTCCTTGTCCCCCCCCCCCCAAGGTAAGTAAAATCAGTCAGGATGGTTCTGCTGTTCCTTCCTCTGGAGAGGCAATAAAATCTCTACAAATCTGGTGGCCACCATCAAGAAAAACTGTGTATATTTGTGTATGGTATGTTTTTAAACAACATGTGTTGAGATACACCTCAAGATCTGTTCCTTCCCTGGCAATGTGATGAGCAGGAAGAGGAGAGAAGGAGGGGGGAAGGGGAAGAATCTGCTTAAATTTGACTTTAGCCTTTTCCATTGCACTGCCCATCAGGTCACCTGTAGCTCTCAACAGAAAAAGGGCTTTCTGTCCTAATACTATGGGGGCAAATTCATAAACATTTGGGCTATTGCTGGCTATTGGTCTTGATGGCCAGTGGCTACTGCCAGTATGAATGACAGGCACCATCTGCTAGGAAGCAAGAGTGGAAGAAAGCCATACTGTATATATATAACTGCTGTCGTCTGCCCCACCCACCCACCCACTTCTAGTCCACAAAAAACCCAGGAGCAAGACTTTAAGATAGCACTTTATTTGGTTCACAAGCATGAGAGCAGAGATGGCCAGCAGCCATTCCTGGAACACCTAGACAGCTTGTAGAAAAGGCAGACAGACCCTGGAATGAGGATGGACTCCAAAAGGGTGGATGGGCTATGGGGTAAGGAAGCAAATCAAGCTCAGAGGGGCTGTCCAGCAAAGCGAGTTTCAGCACTTGGCATGTACCAGTCCCCTGTTGGTACAGCTGGAGAAAGAGTAAAAAGGGGGGGGGAGCCCTTACCACCAGGGTAAGGAAAAGGAGCTACTCCTGGGAGCATGACCACACACAACAAACATCTCTTGACAGGGTTGGGCCCTATAACATTCTGGAGTGGGAGTTCTAGGATGGATGGATGGATGGATGGATGGATGGATGGATGGATGGATGGATGGATGGGAGGGAGGGGGTCCTGGCCTTGTTGTGTGCTGCTTTCCTATTCCTACTAGGATCCAATTGTTCACAGTGTAATTCAAGATGGTGCAAAGTGTGAATCTTCTAAAGTGCATGTGGCATAGCTCAATATTGGTTTGCTCAAACCATCAGGAGACTCCAGCGAGTCTCCTCTGCCTAAGCCAAGTGAGGAAAGCATCTCTCTAAAGGGTATCAGTTGCCTGTCCTTTGGAAGGAGGGTTCCCTAAATCCCTTCCAAGACAGGACTGCCCAAGCCTACAACTCCCAGTCTTAGGCCACACAAGCTGGAAAACAACCAAACGTGGTTCAGTGTTCATTCAGCTCAGCTGGAACCCCTGGATCTCCCATTTGCTCAGTAAGGATGAGAAAGAAACCCAAGAGCACCATCTACCTCTCCTTAAGGAGGTCTCTCCCTCTTTCCCACCCCTCGATCCAAGAGAGTGTTGATGCATGCAACTCCCAACCCCTTGTTCACTTCTTCTTTTTCTCCTGAGTGCTGGTAAACCAGGAGTCCAATAGCTTTTTGCTGTAATAAAGTTGCCAGCCGTGAACTTGCACTGCCACCACTACCAACAAATACATGACAGAGACAGCAGAGAAACCAAAGATGAAGCGGTAGGCTTTGCCATGGCGGTAGAGCTGCTGAGCCATCGGGAACATCTCCATGCTGCCGTAGATGAGAGGCGCCACCGAGAAGAGGCCAGTGCTGATCATGGAAATCACCAGGTAGCTGATGTTGTTTCGGGGAAAGGAGAAGAGGCCAAAGAGTGAGGGGATGATACTGAGCAAGTATGGGTACTCCCACTGGTAAGGCATGGCCACCTTGTCATGGGGTAGAAGTTTGAAGTGAGCTACACACATTTGTGCTGCCACCAAGAGCCACAATGCCACCTGCATGTAGATCAACTTCTTAATCTCAGACTTGAGAGATACGCTGTGGAAAGCAGAGAAGAGACAGAGGGGGGATTGGTGAGTTTGATCCTGTGCTAAAAGTAGTCAGAATTTTAAAAACTGAAACCAGAAACAGACCAGTCTTCCCAGCCTAATGGCCTCCAGAAATGTGGATCAGGAAGCTCAACTTCTACGGGCATCAGGCTAGAATGTATTCCAGATGGTATTAAACCTCTGCCCTCATGCCACGCATGGATTCCTACCACATGAATGGCAGGACATGGCAGGACAGGCAAACATTTTCAGCCACTGGATACCCATTTGGAACTCTGAAGGGGTGTTGTAAGCACTCTCACAAAACACCTATCATAGTGGACTTGGCCAGGGGCAATGAGAAAAATCCATTTAGCTGGAAGTAAATTGTGATGTTGCTCTCTACAACCTCCCCTAGTCTCCATGAATGCTACCAACTCAGCTTCATTTTGTCTTTTTTATTGGTACCAACACACTCCCAATTAAAACACTGTGGGCAGGCAGCCATCCAACCATTTTTAATTTTCTAAGCATGTGAAAAGAATTCCCAGACATCTTTGTAAAGATTTACCTGAAAATGACAGCCAGTGTGGTATAATGCTTAAGGTGCTGGATGACAGCGGGGGAGATCCACATTCTAGTCCATTCTCAGAAACCCCCTGGGTGACTTTGGGCCACCCATTCTCTCTCAGCCCAGCCTACCTTACAGAGTTGTTGTTGTGGAGGAAAAACAGAAGGAGGGGGCACTTTGTATGCCGCCTTGGGCTCCAGTACAAAAGGCTGAATATAAATCATAAATAAATAGTTGGTGCTTATTTGCAATGGGTGTTTTCCTTTATTTCACTGAAAATAAGATTTTAAAAAATATCCAGCTACTGCAGACAATCTGGCAGCTATTCAGAAAAACACCAATGGGTATTTCATAACCTATTCCTGAACTACAGGACAGGCTTTTGCTTCTTCAAAGCAAATAATCCTGACCTGGGGAAAGCTGCTTCACAAGAAAGGTCAAGAGGCATTCATGAGAATGTTTTTCCTCCCAAAGCCCCAGGGTTTTTATCACCGCATAACACGCAAACGTTCAGTAACTGTTTTTCCTAACGTAATGATATTGCAATGGAAAAAGCTTCACCAGCTAAATTTCCACCATCTGGTAGCTGTAAACGGTTTGTTTATTTAAACCATGTTTAACCTGCTCTTCACCCCCACCCTTCCCCACCCCTGCCAAGAACCATCTTGTGGCACCCATGTCACAAGCAAGCTTATGAGAAACCTCTATTTTCTGATATGGTACAGTGCCCATCAAAGCATCTGGTAAGTCAACCCCATGACGAAGGTGTGGAAAGACAGAACTCATCTTTTGTTTTCCAGCTACCTCTATATAATCCTTTATTCAATCACTAGTAAAAACAAGTCAGCTCCTTTATCGGTCAACCAACAGTCACAAGGGAGGTGGGCTTAAGTACCAGATAATATTTTGACTGGTTGGCTAAACTCATGACATCAGAGATGGAGCTTTTTGCTTGACTGGGCAAAGTAGCAGTTGGTCTGTAATGGTGAAGGCACCAGGCCAGAAGCCAGGAGACTTTGAGTTCTAGTCCTGCCTTAGGCACGATGCCAGTTGGGTGACCTTGGGCCAGCCCCTCTCCCTCAGCCCTAGGAAGGAGGAGGAGGCAAGGACAAACCACTTCTGAGTGGGGCGGGGGGACGGGACCCTTTGTCAAGAAAACTGCAGGGACTAGTCCAGGCAGTTGCCAGGAGTCGAAACTGACTTGGCACAAGAACAACAACCCTGCTAAAACCGATGGCTGCAAATAAAGGTATTTTAAGACAGCTATCCTCCAAAAAGCAGAGGGCAATGCTCAAGAAAAGGGGAAGCAAGGAGGATCTGCTTAACAACATCCAAGCAGGAGGCCCAGATTCTCTCTCCCACCAACCTCTCTGAAACAAGTACTGAAAATGTGGCAAAAAGGAAGACATTGAGTTAGCTGGAATGAATGGATTTATTCCATTTGAAATTCCATCTAGGTGATTCCTGCCAGCCCTTGTTTTTCCTCCCAATAAGCTCCCTTTTAGATCTAGAGAATTGGCTTCATTGGATTAATAAGGGCATTTCTCATTCAAACTTTCTAAAAGCATCTTATAGGTGAAGACTTCCTCCAGACAAACTCAACTCTGGCTGGCCTCATAGGCACAGGCATGGAACCATCTGGGCAATAATTGGGGAATACTGTTTCTTCTAGGGAGCTTTTCAACTTCCCAGGCTACTCTACAGACCAGAGAGGTCCTGGTGGTTTCCCACTCAAACACTAACCCTGTTTAGCTGTTTCAAGCTCAACCAGGATCAGCTAGCTCAGTGTTTCTCAACCTTGGCAACTTTAAGACCCATGGACTTCAACTCCCAAAATTTCCCAGCCAGCATGGCTGGCTGAGGAATTCTGGGAGTTGAAGTCCACACATCTTAAAGTTGCCGGGGTTGAGAAACACTGCTCTAGGAGGTCTCAACCAGTGGCTCTACCAGGCTTGGGAGCTAAGCAAGGTTGGGCCTCATTAATAGTTGGATGAGAGATCTCCAGAGAATATTATAGCTGAAGGCTAACCTGGGAAGCTGAAAACACATTCTGGGAGAAGGTATTCCTGCCAAAAAATTACATGGACACTTCTACAAAAACACCAGAACTCAAGCATGGCTTGAAGTCCACACAACCCTAACCCTGACGTAGAGGACAACAAGCCACCAAGGAGAAATGAGCACAATGTTTAACATCATCATTCAAATGCAATCGAGCAGCATGCTATCCCCGCCTTTTCCTCTGGGGAATATATAGGGGGAGGAGCGGAAAATGCACTAACTCTCATTTTAAAGGAAGCCACCGATTCAATAAACGGTAGGCGCAGCGAACGACAATCGTCCTGTCGAGTCGGTTGCAGAGCACGGAGCAGACAAGGGAGGCAGGAGGGCGGCAGCAGCAGCAGCTCCCGATGCTGCAACATGCAAACAAAACCAAAAAACCAAAACCGATTTGGCTCCCTAACTGGGTGCATGAGCGCGACCCCACCCCCACCTCATTTGGTAATGCTCGGCCACGCGCTCCCGGTGCCGGAAGTCGCTGCCGTCGGTTCCCGCGGCTCGAGGTCCCGCGCGCGAAGCCATCTTCACGAGAGGGCAGAGAGCGAACGCCAAGGCAAAGAGCGAGGGAAGCGCGCATGCGTTAACGTAAGCTGACGTGTTGCTCTTGGGGCCCGCCTCCCGCGAATTTGTACTTCAATCAATGGCTGTTCTGTTCCTCGGGTGGGTGGGTGTTCCTTGTTTAACAGGGAAAAGGGGTGGCGCTATGCGGCATTTGCTCTCTCGCGGGAAACTACAGCTCCCAGCAGCCATCATGCCTCCTAACTGGGGGTGCCAGACGCGCGTCTAACTAGACTCTTCCGTGCTGGTCGCCGCGCGCTCGGGATGTTCCGGAGTAGCCTCCGCCGCCTGGTCTGTGCGCGCGGGAGGTTGCGCGCGCCCTTCAGCACCCCGCCCGCTTGGTAAGAAAGTCAGCCTGCAAGCCGGGCGGACCGTCAGACTCCTTGGGGGAGATGAGTTGTTGCCACTCGCATCTTAACTCATTCGGCTCTATCGAATGAGGCTTCTGTCGGTGTGATGCGCGACAGGCAGAAGCTCAACAGGTGTGACTCGTGCCGGCAAGAGATGCAACGAGGAGTGAAGTATCGCTTCTTCAGTGGCTGCATCCCGTGCCTGCATTTCCCACGAGGAGGGGCGCTTGGAGGCACCTCAAGGGCGGGAGCTACGCTCTGCCCGAATGGCTGGAAGCTCCCTTATTAGAGGAAAAGCAGGGCAGAGGTGATTCGAGCCAGCTATCCTTGGGGTTTCGTCTGCAACCTGTTTATTGCACCAAGCCTTGGTCTTATAAGCACGCACAGGATAGCTTTTCTTTTCACCGGGTTTACGAATGAGAAGCTATTTACATTGGGCTACTTGTTTTCTGTCTCCCCAAATAAACTCAGGAATGAAAATTGATGGGAGTTCAGCCAGGAAAGTATTGAATGGCTTTAGCGGTATTTCAGCATATTTCTGAGAAAATGCAAAATAAGGGGGATAACCCAGGGGGATCTGAAAAGGACTGAGACTTGAGAGAATAAGGGGAGTGTTAGAAGAGAGTTATGATTAGCAGAAGTGGGGGAGTGGCTGCTTCATTTGTATACAGTCCACTCCTATCACCTGGTTTGAAATTGGAGGGAGAATAGCAAATCCATGTGTATTTATCTAGGCTTCCAGTTCTAAGCATGGATGTTTCTAAAATCTGTTCACGTCAACAGATTTAGAGAGCTCTCTCTCCAGCCACACTGCATGTAAAACACCTACTTGCCCTGTGATAATCTGGAGACAGAGGAAGTCAGTGACACCAACCATGCTTCAAAATTAGCATGGAATGATCCTTGTCCATTGATGGTATTCACATTAAAATGCCTTTCCTCCTCTGGGCATCCATTCACTTGATCTTTTATGTATAATTAAGGAAATTATGGCTCTTTGGATGTTGCTGATCTGCAGTTCCAAGCAACTCACTGTGCTGGCTGACAGCTCAGCAACATCTGGAGTGCCACAGGTTTCCCCCTCATTACATTTTGTGAATCTTTTGATGAGCATAATTCTAGTCTTTAACTGCCTAGAATATCTAGTGATGGTAAGATATTCATCTGTAACAAACCACATTGCAATTACAGGTAATCCTTGCTTAATGACCCTAATTGGGACCAGAATTTCCATCGCTAAGTGAAGTGGTCGTTAGGCAAAACATCATGTGACTGCACCACTTAGCGAAGGCAGTTCTGGTAGTCCCGGTTGCAGTTGTTAGGCAAGGACCACACCATTGTTAGATGAGGACATCACACTTCTCCTGCCCTGGCATGCTCACCTCCACTTCAACTCCCTCCACGCATATATCTCCCCCACATCTCTGCCATTTTGGCCGCCCTGCACCCCATTGACCCCAGCTGGCCTTTGCCGTCTCCTTCTTCAGCTGCTAATGAGGCACAGCCAGCCAAGGCAGCTGCTGGACCTTCATGAGGCCTTTGCTGGCACCTTGTCAGAGCAGGAGGAAGAAGACAGCAAGGGGGGGGGCAGAGTGCAGGACAGTCAAAAGGGCAGAGATGGGGAGGAGATACACGGGTGGGGGGAAGTTGAAGTGCACCCTGCAGTTGTAAATATGGGCTGCCAAGCACCTGAATTTTGTTCACGTGACTGTGGGGGCGCTGCAACAGCCATAACTTTGAGGCCTGGTCGTAACTACCATTTGTTCAGCACCGTTGTAACTTTGAACAGTTGCTGAACAAATGGTCGTTAAGCGAGGATTACCTGTAATATGAAGATGGTAGCTTGCTGGCTATAGAGTGCAAGGGTTTTTTTTAAATAGTTTTCATTTGGCTTAGGTATCACTTGCTGAAGCAAAAAAAATTGGAGAAATCAGTGGGAGAAATACCCTATAAAACAAGCTTCTTGAAGCCCTTAAAATCACTGGAGCCTAAGTCACTGTTGAAACTACTGGAAGCATCTATAGTACATGCAGATGGTATGTATCTTATCTCATAATTCTTGAGTCAGTGGTGGGGGACCCTGCAGATGTTGCTGAACTCAAATTCCTATCATCCATGGTTCACTGTGCCAGCTGGGCTTTATGGTAAGTAGACCCCAGCAACATTTGGAAGGCCTGGTTGATCACCCTTGTACTGGAGTTTATGGGCAAACGATGAAACCAAATGGCAGGAGATTCGGGTGGGCAGGAGACAATTTACAGAACCTTCATGCCATATCCCAAATTAATACCCAGCAGCTAAGAAGCTGCAATAGAAAATGTTTGCCTTCACACCGAGCTTGTCATTTTCCCAGAGACATCTGCTTGGCTCCAGTGGGTAAACTGGAGCTTTATTGAGCTTCTAATGGGTACTGTACCTGGTTAGCAAGCTTCTTCCTGCTTGGTGGAGCACAGGTCTGTTTTAGAATATTGGAGGGGTATGACCTGGTTTAAACATGTTAAGCTATAATGTGGCTTGATCTTGGCTTACTATGTTGCGTGATCTCAGCCAGTATGGTTTATTCAAAAATGATATGGGCGAGCAAACCATAGTTTAGCATGTTGAATCTTGTGTATGTATACTTGGACTTGCAGGATTCTAAACTTTGCAATGGAATCCTTTTTGCAGATACAGGTAGTCCATGATTTGCAGTTACGAAGGTGATGAAAAAGTAACTTTATGACCAATCCTCGCATTTTTTACCTTCATAGGTCTGTAAAGCAGAGGAATGCTGAAGTAAATTCATAAGCATAGTTGCGATTTCACTTAGCGACTGCTTTGCTTAACAACCAAGCTGCCAGTTCCAATTGTGGTCACTAAACGAGGACTACCCATATAGAAACCGGCAGACTATAATTTGAGTTACTCTGTATGTTTTTCTTTCAAGTGTCTATATATTCTCTGTCTCTTTCCTTCCCCTGAATTTAAAAGAGAATGGGAAGAAAGGAATGAACTGTGAAGCGTACAGGTAGTCCCCAGTTTAAGAATTAGTTCCGTTCCCAAGGTCTGTCCTTAAGTCAAATTTGTATGTAAGCCAATAAGTAGTATTGTGTAATGAACTCAAATCATGGTGTATTTAACTTGAATTTTGCTACAATAGGCTCTGTTCTTAACTATGGGTCGTCTCAAACTGGGCATTCTTAACCCGGGGACTACCTGTCATGAGGTAGCCCTGCTGTACACTCCTCCCACAAAAAGCCAACCCCACCATAACCCTTGACTTATAAAATCCTACCATACCATTGTTCTGAATTGTGGAGGAGTCGGTAAGTATGTTCTGGAATTGTTTTGAACCTATTGCCACTTGTCCTTACAATTTTGTATTTCAGGTACACTTGTGGCCATTAGCAAACCTTGTGGTATCCCTGTAACAGGTATGCAGTCCTGTGGTTGGATGGGGTATGGGGTAGCTGCCTTGGAAACCTTTCTTATAAATGAAATGGTGAGATTTTCTTTATAAATCAA